>NC_079490.1:188750387-189052256 GCF_020520425.1 Spinacia oleracea
AGTTGGCGGGTGCCGATAACTAGCTGGCGGGTGCCGATAGCTAGTTGGCGGGTGCCGAGACCTAGTTGGCGGGTGCCGAGACCTAGTTGGCGGGTGCCGAGAACAAGTTGGCGGGTGCCGAGAACTAGTTGGCGGGTGCCGAGAACTAGTTGGCGGGTGCCTATAGCTAGTTGGCGGGTGCCGATTACTAGTTGGAGGTTGCCGATTACTAGTTCGCGGGTGCCGATAGTTAGTTGGCGGGTGCCGATACCTAGTTGGCGGGTGCCGATAACTAGTTGGCGGGTGCCGATAGCTAGTTGGCGGGTGCCCATAGCTAGTTGGCGGGTGCCGATAGCTAGTTGGCGGGTGCCGATAGCTAGTTGGCGGGTCCCGAGACCTAGTTGGCGGGTGCCGAGAACTAGTTGGCGGGTGCCGAGAACTAGTTGGCGGGTGCCAATAACTAGTTGTTGGGTGCAAGTAGCTAGTTGGCGGGTGCCGATAGCTAGTTGGCGGGTGCCGAGAGCTAGTTGGCGGGTGCCGAGAACTAGTTGGCGGGTGCGGATATTTAGTTGGCGGGTGCCGATATTTAGTTGGCGGGTGCCGATACCTAGTTGGCGGGTGCCGAGAACTAGTTGGCGGGTGCCGAGAACTAGTTGGCGGGTGTCGAGATCTAGTTGGCGGGTGCCGAGAACTAGTTGGCGGGTGCCAATAACTAGTACACGGGTGCCGATAGCTAATTGGCGGGTGCCGATACCTAGTCGGCGGGTGCCGATAGCTAGTTGGCGGGTGCCGATAGCTAGTTGGCGGGTGCCGATATTTAGTTGGCGGGTGCCGATAGCTAGTTGGCGGGTGCCGATACCTAGTTGGCGGGTGCCGAGAACTAGTTGGCGGGTGCCGATAGCTAGTTGGCGGGTGCCGATAGCTAGTTGGCGGGTGCCGATAGCTAGTTGGCGGGTGCCGATACCTAGCTGGCGGGTGCCGAGAACTAGTTGGCGGGTGCCGATAGCTAGTTGGCTGGGTGCAAGTAGCTAGTTGGTTGGTGCCGATAGCTAGTTGGCGGGTGCCGATATTTAGTTGGCGGGTGCCGATTCCTAGTTGGCGGGTGCCGATAGCAAGTTGGCGGGTGCCAGTAACAAGTTGGCGGGTGCCGATAACTAGTTGGCGGGTGCCCATAGCTAGTTAGCGGGTGCCAATAGCTAGTAGGCGGGTGCCGATACATAGTTGGCGGGTGCCGAAGCTAGTTGGCGGGTGCCGAGAGCTAGTTGGCGGGTGCCGAGACCTAGTTGGCGGGTGCTGATAGCTAGTTGGCGGGTGCCGATAGCTAGTTGGCGGGTGCCGAGAACTAGTTGGCGGGTGCCGAGAAATAGTTGGCGGGTGCCCATAGCTAGTTGGCGGGAGCCGATAGCTAGTTGGCGGGTGCCGATAGCTAGTTGGCGGGTGCCGATAGCTAGTTGGCGGGTGCCGAGAATTAGTTGGCGGGTGCCAATAGCTAGTTGGCGGGTGCCGATAGCTAGTTGGCGGGTGCCGATAACTAGTTGGCGGGTGCCGATAACTAGTTGGCGGGTGCCGATAACTAGTTGGCGGGTGCCGAGAACTAGTTGGCGGGTGCCGATAGCTAGTTGGCGGGTGCCGATAGCTAGCTGGCGGGTGCCGATAGCTAGTTGGCGGGTGCCGAGACCTAGTTGGCGGGTGCCGAGACCTAGTTGGCGGGTGCCGAGAACTAGTTGGCGGGTGCCGAGAACTAGTTGGCGGGTGCCTATAGCTAGTTGGCGGGTGCCGATTACTAGTTGGAGGTTGCCGATTACTAGTTCGCGGGTGCCGATAGTTAGTTGGCGGGTGCCGATACCTAGTTGGCGGGTGCCCATAGCTAGTTGGCGGGTGCCGATAGCTAGTTGGCGGGTGCCGATAGCTAGTTGGCGGGTCCCGAGACCTAGTTGGCGGGTGCCGAGAACTAGTTGGCGGGTGCCGAGAACTAGTTGGCGGGTGCCAATACCTAGTTGGCGGGTGCCAATACCTAGTTGGCGGGTGCCGAGAACTAGTTGGCGGGTGCCAATACCTAGTTGGCGGGTGCCGATACCTAGTTGGCGGGTGCCAATACCTAGTTGGCGGGTGCCGATACCTAGTTGGCGGGTGCCGATAGCTAGTTGGCGGGTGCCGATAGCTAGTTGGCGGGTGCCGATAGCTAGTTTGCGGGTGCCGATAGTTAGTTGGCGGGTGCAGATACCTAGTTGGCGGGTGCCGATAACTAGTTGGCGGGTGCCGATAGCTAGTTGGCGGGTGCCCATAGCTAGTTGGCGGGTGCCGATAGCTAGTTGGCGGGTGCCGATAGCTAGTTGGCGGGTCCCGAGACCTAGTTGGCGGGTGCCGAGAACTAGTTGGCGGGTGCCGAGAACTAGTTGGCGGGTGCCAATAACTAGTTGTTGGGTGCAAGTAGCTAGTTGGCGGGTGCCGATAGCTAGTTGGCGGGTGCCGAGAGCTAGTTGGCGGGTGCCGAGAACTAGTTGGCGGGTGCGGATATTTAGTTGGCGGGTGCCGATATTTAGTTGGCGGGTGCCGATACCTAGTTGGCGGGTGCCGAGAACTAGTTGGCGGGTGCCGAGAACTAGTTGGCGGGTGTCGAGATCTAGTTGGCGGGTGCCGAGAACTAGTTGGCGGGTGCCAATAACTAGTACACGGGTGCCGATAGCTAATTGGCGGGTGCCGATACCTAGTCGGCGGGTGCCGATAGCTAGTTGGCGGGTGCCGATAGCTAGTTGGCGGGTGCCGATATTTAGTTGGCGGGTGCCGATAGCTAGTTGGCGGGTGCCGATACCTAGTTGGCGGGTGCCGAGAACTAGTTGGCGGGTGCCGATAGCTAGTTGGCGGGTGCCGATAGCTAGTTGGCGGGTGCCGATAGCTAGTTGGCGGGTGCCGATAGCTAGTTGGCGGGTGCCGATACCTAGCTGGCGGGTGCCGAGAACTAGTTGGCGGGTGCCGATAGCTAGTTGGCTGGGTGCAAGTAGCTAGTTGGTTGGTGCCGATAGCTAGTTGGCGGGTGCCGATATTTAGTTGGCGGGTGCCGATTCCTAGTTGGCGGGTGCCGATAGCAAGTTGGCGGGTGCCGATAGCTAGTTGGCGGGTGCCGATAGCTAGTTGGCGGGTGCCGATAGCTAGTTGGCGGGTGCCGATAGCTAGTTGGCGGGTGCCGATACCAAGTTGGCGGGTGCCGAGAGCTAGTTGGCGGATGCCGATAGCTAGTTGGCGGGTGCCGATAGCTAGTTAGCGGGTGCCGATACCTAGCTGGCGGGTGCCGAGAACTAGTTGGCGGGTGCCGATAGCTAGTTGGCTGGGTGCAAGTAGCTAGTTGGTTGGTGCCGATAGCTAGTTGGCGGATGCCGATAGCTAGTTGGCGGGTGCCGATAGCTAGTTGGCGGGTGCCGAGAACTAGTTGGCGGGTGCCGATAGCTAGTTGGCGGGTGCCGATAGCTAGTTGGCGGGTGCCGATAGCTAGTTGGCGGGTGCCGATAGCTAGTTGGCGGGTGCCGATACCTAGTTGGCGGGTGCCGATACCTAGTTGGCGGGTGCCGATAGCTAGTTGGCGGGTGCCGATAGCTAGTTGGCGGGTGCCGATAGCTAGTTGGCGGGTGCCGATAGCTAGTTGGCGGGTGCCGATACCTAGCTGGCGGGTGCCGAGAACTAGTTGGCGGGTGCCGATAGCTAGTTGGCTGGGTGCAAGTAGCTAGTTGGTTGGTGCCGATAGCTAGTTGGCGGGTGCCGATATTTAGTTGGGGGGTGCCGATTCCTAGTTGGCGGGTGCCGATAGCAAGTTGGCGGGTGCCAGTAACAAGTTGGCGCGTGCCGAGAACTAGTTGGCGGGTGCCCATAGCTAGTTGGCGGGTGCCAATAGATAGTAGGCGGGTACCGATACATAGTTGGCGGGTGCCGAAGCTAGTTGGCGGGTGCCGATAGCTAGTTGGCGGGTGCCGAGACCTAGTTGGCGGGTGCCGATAGCTAGTTGGCGGGTGCCGATAGCTAGTTGGCGGGTGCCGAGACCTAGTTGGCGGGTGCCGAGAACTAGTTGGCGGGTGCCGAGAACTAGTTGGCGGGTGCCGATACCTAGTTGGCGGGTGCCGATACCTAGTTGGCGGGTGCCGAGAACTAGTTGGCGGGTGCCAATAACTAGTACACGGGTGCCGATAGCTAATTGGCGGGTGCCGATACCTAGTCGGCGGGTGCCGATAGCTAGTTGGCGGGTGCCGATAGCTAGTTGGCGGGTGCCGATATTTAGTTGGCGGATGCCGATAGCTAGTTGGCGGGTGCCGATAGCTAGTTGGCGGGTGCCGATAGCTAGTTGGCGGGTGCCGATATTTAGTTGGCGGGTGCCGATACATAGTTGGCGGGTGCCGAGAACTAGTTGGCGGGTGCCGAGAACTAGTTGGTGGGTGCCGATAACTAGTTGGTGGGTGCCGATAGCTATTTGGCGGGTGCTGAGAACTAGTTGGCGGGTGCCGAGAACTAGTTGGCGGGTGCCGAGAACTAGTTGGCGGGTGCTGAGAGCTAGTTGGCGGGTGCCGAGAGCTAGTTGGCGGGTGCCGAGAACTAGTTGGCGGGTGCGGATATTTAGTTGGCGGGTGCCGATATTTAGTTGGCGGGTGCCGAGAACTAGTTGGCGGGTGCCAAGAACTAGTTGGCGGGTGTCGAGATCTAGTTGGCGGGTGCCGAGAACTAGTTGGCGGGTGCCAATAACTAGTACACGGGTGCCGATAGCTAATTGGCGGGTGCCGATACCTAGTCGGCGGGTGCCGATAGCTAGTTGGCGGGTGCCGATAGCTAGTTGGCGGGTGCCGATATTTAGTTGGCGGGTGCCGATAGCTAGTTGGCGGGTGCCGATACCTAGTTGGCGGGTGCCGAGAACTAGTTGGCGGGTGCCGATAGCTAGTTGGCGGGTGCCAATAGCTAGTAGGCGGGTGCCGATACATAGTTGGCGGGTGCCGAAGCTAGTTGGCGGGTGCCGATAGCTAGTTGGCGGGTGCCGATAGCTAGTTGGCGGGTGCCGAGACCTACTTGGCGGGTGCTGATAGCTAGTTGGCGGGTGCCGATAGCTAGTTGGCGGGTGCCGAGACCTAGTTGGCGGGTGCCGAGAACTAGTTGGCGGGTGCCGAGAACTAGTTGGCGGGTGCCGATACCTAGTTGGCGGGTGCCGATACCTAGTTGGCGGGTGCCGATACCTAGTTGGCGGGTGCCGAGAACTAGTTGGCGGGTGCCGAGAAATAGTTGGCGGTTGCCCATAGCTAGTTGGCGGGAGCCGATAGCTAGTTGGCGGGTGCCGATAGCTAGTTGGCGGATGCCGATAGCTAGTTGGCGGGTGCCGATACCTAGTTCGCGGGTGCCGATAGCTAGTTGGCGGGTGCCTATAGCTAGTTGGCGGGTGCCGAGAACTAGTTGGCGGGTGCCGATAGCTAGTTGGCGGGTGCCGATAGCTAGTTGGCGGGTGCCGATAACTAGCTGGCGGGTGCCGATAGCTAGTTGGCGGGTGCCGAGACCTAGTTGGCGGGTGCCGAGACCTAGTTGGCGGGTGCCGAGAACAAGTTGGCGGGTGCCGAGAACTAGTTGGCGGGTGCCGAGAACTAGTTGGCGGGTGCCTATAGCTAGTTGGCGGGTGCCGATTACTAGTTGGAGGTTGCCGATTACTAGTTCGCGGGTGCCGATAGTTAGTTGGCGGGTGCCGATACCTAGTTGGCGGGTGCCGATAACTAGTTGGCGGGTGCCGATAGCTAGTTGGCGGGTGCCCATAGCTAGTTGGCGGGTGCCGATAGCTAGTTGGCGGGTGCCGATAGCTAGTTGGCGGGTCCCGAGACCTAGTTGGCGGGTGCCGAGAACTAGTTGGCGGGTGCCGAGAACTAGTTGGCGGGTGCCAATAACTAGTTGTTGGGTGCAAGTGGCTAGTTGGCGGGTGCCGATAGCTAGTTGGCGGGTTCCGAGAGCTAGTTGGCGGGTGCCGAGAACTAGTTGGCGGGTGCGGATATTTAGTTGGCGGGTGCCGATATTTAGTTGGCGGGTGCCGATATTTAGTTGGCGGGTGCCGATACCTAGTTGGCGGGTGCCGAGAACTAGTTGGCGGGTGCCGAGAACTAGTTGGCGGGTGTCGAGATCTAGTTGGCGGGTGCCGAGAACTAGTTGGCGGGTGCCAATAACTAGTACACGGGTGCCGATAGCTAATTGGCGGGTGCCGATACCTAGTCGGCGGGTGCCGATAGCTAGTTGGCGGGTGCCGATAGCTAGTTGGCGGGTGCCGATATTTAGTTGGCGGGTGCCGATAGCTAGTTGGCGGGTGCCGATACCTAGTTGGCGGGTGCCGAGAACTAGTTGGCGGGTGCCGATAGCTAGTTGGCGGGTGCCGATAGCTAGTTGGCGGGTGCCGATAGCTAGTTGGCGGGTGCCGATACCTAGCTGGCGGGTGCCGAGAACTAGTTGGCGGGTGCCGATAGCTAGTTGGCTGGGTGCAAGTAGCTAGTTGGTTGGTGCCGATAGCTAGTTGGCGGGTGCCGATATTTAGTTGGCGGGTGCCGATTCCTAGTTGGCGGGTGCCGATAGCAAGTTGGCGGGTGCCAGTAACAAGTTGGCGGGTGCCGATAACTAGTTGGCGGGTGCCCATAGCTAGTTAGCGGGTGCCAATAGCTAGTAGGCGGGTGCCGATACATAGTTGGCGGGTGCCGAGAACTAGTTGGCGGGTGCCGAGAACTAGTTGGCGGGTGCCAATAACTAGTTGTTGGGTGCAAGTGGCTAGTTGGCGGGTGCCGATAGCTAGTTGGCGGGTTCCGAGAGCTAGTTGGCGGGTGCCGAGAACTAGTTGGCGGGTGCGGATATTTAGTTGGCGGGTGCCGATATTTAGTTGGCGGGTGCCGATACCTAGTTGGCGGGTGCCGATACCTAGTTGGCGGGTGCCGAGAACTAGTTGGCGGGTGCCGAGAACTAGTTGGCGGGTGTCGAGATCTAGTTGGCGGGTGCCGAGAACTAGTTGGCGGGTGCCAATAACTAGTACACGGGTGCCGATAGCTAATTGGCGGGTGCCGATACCTAGTCGGCGGGTGCCGATAGCTAGTTGGCGGGTGCCGATAGCTAGTTGGCGGGTGCCGATATTTAGTTGGCGGGTGCCGATAGCTAGTTGGCGGGTGCCGATACCTAGTTGGCGGGTGCCGAGAACTAGTTGGCGGGTGCCGATAGCTAGTTGGCGGGTGCCGATAGCTAGTTGGCGGGTGCCGATAGCTAGTTGGCGGGTGCCGATACCTAGCTGGCGGGTGCCGAGAACTAGTTGGCGGGTGCCGATAGCTAGTTGGCTGGGTGCAAGTAGCTAGTTGGTTGGTGCCGATAGCTAGTTGGCGGGTGCCGATATTTAGTTGGCGGGTGCCGATTCCTAGTTGGCGGGTGCCGATAGCAAGTTGGCGGGTGCCAGTAACAAGTTGGCGGGTGCCGATAACTAGTTGGCGGGTGCCCATAGCTAGTTGGCGGGTGCCAATAGCTAGTAGGCGGGTGCCGATACATAGTTGGCGGGTGCCGAAGCTAGTTGGCGGGTGCCGAGAGCTAGTTGGCGGGTGCCGAGACCTAGTTGGCGGGTGCTGATAGCTAGTTGGCGGGTGCCGATAGCTAGTTGGCGGGTGCCGAGAACTAGTTGGCGGGTGCCGAGAAATAGTTGGCGGGTGCCCATAGCTAGTTGGCGGGAGCCGATAGCTAGTTGGCGGGTGCCCATAGCTAGTTGGCGGGTGCCGATAGCTAGTTGGCGGGTGCCGAGAATTAGTTGGCGGGTGCCAATAGCTAGTTGGCGGGTGCCGATAGCTAGTTGGCGGGTGCCGATAACTAGTTGGCGGGTGCCGATAACTAGTTGGCGGGTGCCGATAACTAGTTGGCGGGTGCCGAGAACTAGTTGGCGGGTGCCGATAGCTAGTTGGCGGGTGCCGATAGCTAGCTGGCGGGTGCCGATAGCTAGTTGGCGGGTGCCGAGACCTAGTTGGCGGGTGCCGAGACCTAGTTGGCGGGTGCCGAGAACTAGTTGGCGGGTGCCGAGAACTAGTTGGCGGGTGCCTATAGCTAGTTGGCGGGTGCCGATTACTAGTTGGAGGTTGCCGATTACTAGTTCGCGGGTGCCGATAGTTAGTTGGCGGGTGCCGATACCTAGTTGGCGGGTGCCCATAGCTAGTTGGCGGGTGCCGATAGCTAGTTGGCGGGTGCCGATAGCTAGTTGGCGGGTCCCGAGACCTAGTTGGCGGGTGCCGAGAACTAGTTGGCGGGTGCCGAGAACTAGTTGGCGGGTGCCAATACCTAGTTGGCGGGTGCCAATACCTAGTTGGCGGGTGCCGAGAACTAGTTGGCGGGTGCCAATACCTAGTTGGCGGGTGCCGATACCTAGTTGGCGGGTGCCAATACCTAGTTGGCGGGTGCCGATACCTAGTTGGCGGGTGCCGATAGCTAGTTGGCGGGTGCCGATAGCTAGTTGGCGGGTGCCGATAGCTAGTTTGCGGGTGCCGATAGTTAGTTGGCGGGTGCAGATACCTAGTTGGCGGGTGCCGATAACTAGTTGGCGGGTGCCGATAGCTAGTTGGCGGGTGCCCATAGCTAGTTGGCGGGTGCCGATAGCTAGTTGGCGGGTGCCGATAGCTAGTTGGCGGGTCCCGAGACCTAGTTGGCGGGTGCCGAGAACTAGTTGGCGGGTGCCGAGAACTAGTTGGCGGGTGCCAATAACTAGTTGTTGGGTGCAAGTAGCTAGTTGGCGGGTGCCGATAGCTAGTTGGCGGGTGCCGAGAGCTAGTTGGCGGGTGCCGAGAACTAGTTGGCGGGTGCGGATATTTAGTTGGCGGGTGCCGATATTTAGTTGGCGGGTGCCGATACCTAGTTGGCGGGTGCCGAGAACTAGTTGGCGGGTGCCGAGAACTAGTTGGCGGGTGTCGAGATCTAGTTGGCGGGTGCCGAGAACTAGTTGGCGGGTGCCAATAACTAGTACACGGGTGCCGATAGCTAATTGGCGGGTGCCGATACCTAGTCGGCGGGTGCCGATAGCTAGTTGGCGGGTGCCGATAGCTAGTTGGCGGGTGCCGATATTTAGTTGGCGGGTGCCGATAGCTAGTTGGCGGGTGCCGATACCTAGTTGGCGGGTGCCGAGAACTAGTTGGCGGGTGCCGATAGCTAGTTGGCGGGTGCCGATAGCTAGTTGGCGGGTGCCGATAGCTAGTTGGCGGGTGCCGATAGCTAGTTGGCGGGTGCCGATACCTAGCTGGCGGGTGCCGAGAACTAGTTGGCGGGTGCCGATAGCTAGTTGGCTGGGTGCAAGTAGCTAGTTGGTTGGTGCCGATAGCTAGTTGGCGGGTGCCGATATTTAGTTGGCGGGTGCCGATTCCTAGTTGGCGGGTGCCGATAGCAAGTTGGCGGGTGCCGATAGCTAGTTGGCGGGTGCCGATAGCTAGTTGGCGGGTGCCGATAGCTAGTTGGCGGGTGCCAAGCGCGCGTGCTGTGCGCGCTGCCACGGCCTGCTGGGCCTAGCCTTGCGCTGGGCCTGGCGTGGCTGTTTGTGTGGCGCGCTTGGCTTGCTGGGCGATGGCCTGGCTTCGTGCTGGGCCCTCGTCCGGCAGGCCTCGTCCGATGCTTTTTCGTACGATACGCTTCCGATTAAATTTCCGATTCCGGAATTCATTTCCGATACGAACAATATTCAACATTTCCGATTCCGGAATTAATTTCCGTTTCGAACAAATATTTAATATTTCCGTTTCCGGAATTATTTTCCGATTCCGGTAATATTTCCGATTCTGACAATATTTCCGTTTCCGGCAATATTTCCGATTCTGGTAATATTTCCATTTCCGATAATATTTTCCGATACGTACCATGTTTCCGTTTCCGGCAACATCTACGACTTGGATAATATTTATATTTCCGATACGATCCATATTTCCGTTTCCGGTAATATCATCGTTTCCGGAGTATTCATTTCTTGCCTGTGACGATCTCAGCTCCCACTGAAACCAAGATCCGTCGATTCCGAATATTCATATATGGAGTATCTAATGCCATTAAATACTTGATCCGTTTACGTACTATTTGTGTGACCCTACGGGTTCAGTCAAGAGTAAGTTGTGGATTAATATCATTAATTCCACTTGAACTGAAGCGGCCTCTAGCTAGGCATTCAGCTCACTTGATCTCACTGAATTATTAACTTGTTAATTAATACTGAACCGCATTTATTAGACTTAACATAGAATGCATACTTGGACCAAGGGCATTATTTCCTTCAACCAGACCAACCAAAAATTAACAAACCATACTCCTGTTTCTCTCTCCTTCATCTCCATCCTTCTCATCTCCACCATGAAAAATACAGATACATTAAAAGTACTAAAAGAAATACATTTAAATTGTGTTAGAGGTACATCATAAAGTTATGGGAGATACATTAGAAATACCTTGAAGATACATCAAAAAGTTATGGGAGATACATCAGAAACACCTTAAAGATACATCATAAGTGTAGGAACATATAGATGTATAAAGCGGAATTTCAGGAAACAATTTCCTAACATCTATCACAGGATCACATGCATAACAATAATATAGATCAGATTAAGTCGAAAGAATAATCACCTTTGTAGCGTGTTCTCCCGTTCGTATGCAAGCTTCAAAGATCTTAGAGCCCCACTTGTTGCTCCTCTACTTAGTCCACAAGCACCAATTGAATCCCACGTATGCTAGTACGGAAGAGAACGATCACGATCAATCTCTTGCTTTGTTTGGGAAGAACGACGTTTCAGAGAAATAGAATTAGGGTTTTTGTGTTTTCCTTTTTGTCAGATATTGAATGAACGTGATTTCTAAATCCCTGACATTATAACTATTATAATGTGAGAGTTTTAGGTTAACACAAAACCAAAGCCCAACATTCTTTCCCTTAATAGACCGGTTGCCATCGGGCCTTTTGGGCCCATTCCAATTAGTGCTTATATGTGTGACCTTATAGGATTAAATTATTTTAGTTGTAGGTCCAATCAATATTGTCCTACTAATCACATTTATTCTCTAGCAAGCAAATATGATTACTAAAATAATTAACTTATTATCTTCATAATTAATTCCTATTTGTATTTAGTAATTGCCGGAAATGTCTAAGGACATAATTCCTTCAATCTCCCACTTGTCCGAAGACAAGAAAGCAATGCTAAATTCCTTAAGTCTCTTAATGCCAAAATTTGATAACACACTGTTATTCTCAAATTCTAGTTTCTTGATCGCCGAGTTCGAACTGTTCAAATAAAGATTAACATTTTAATCCCATTCCGCATGGCCATGCAATTTTTCAGTTCTCGCTCATCAAGAGGCCCAGACACCATTCCTATCAAATAGGAGGACTTATTCACTCTTGTATGACCATAACTCCCACTCAATTCTTAGCCCACCTGATCACTGCTTTTATAACCTCCTTTTACGGCGCGGCGTTTAACAGAGTCAAGGTTAAACTAGTTGTCTCATGGTTATTAAGACATACTCATGTCTAAGGAATCCACTAAATATAGAATTTTGATTCTACTTTTAGAATCTAGTTAGGTCAAGTCTCAATGCATCAAGTATACATCCATATAATCAATTAGACATCCCTATGTCTCCATAGCCCATGGAACTGCACTATCAATTAATTACATGCTAGTCTTCTCATAAATCACTTATGTCCAATTTAGTGATTCAGACTAGGGACTTAATAAGTTGTGATTTCAGTTCACTTTATAGGGTTCCATTATCAAAACGTTTTCGATAATCCTATTTGAAAACACAAGTTATTTGGACATTTTATTTAATACTAAACCAAACAATTAAATAAGAATGAACTTTTATTGATAAACATTCAAAACATAATAAATGTCTTTACAATTGTAAACATAAAGTAAACAAACTAAAGCCATTCTCCCATATGCCTAAGCCCCATAGACCTAGTATGACTCTCATGCTTAGGTTGAGCAAGCAGTTTAGTCAGAGGATCAGCCACGTTATCCTCAGTATGAACCTTGCTTACTTTCACATCCCCTCTTTCAACGATCTCTCGAATAAGATGGAATCTCCTGAGCACATGTTTGGATTTTTGGTGCGATCTGGGTTCCTTGGACTGGGAAATGGCACCATTGTTGTCACAATACAACTCAATTTCATTTTCAATGCTAGGAACTACACCAAGTTCACTAATGAACTTTTTTATCCAAACAGCTTCTTTTGCTGCATCACTTGCTGCAATATACTCAGCCTCTGTTGTAGAATCTGCGATGGTACTCTGCTTGGAACTCTTCCAGCTCACAGCCCCTCCATTGAGACAAAATATGAAACCAGATTGTGATCGAAAATCATCTTTGTCACTTTGGAAGCTTGCATCGGTGTATCCAGTGGCAACCAACTCATTATCTCCACCATAGACCAAGAAATCATCCTTAGTCCTTCTTAAGTACTTAAGGATATTCTTTGCTGCCATCCAGTGCGCCTCTCCTGGGTTTGACTGGTATCTGCTGCACATACTCAAAGCATATGCAACATCCGGTCGAGTGCATACCATGGCATACATAATGGACCCTACTGCAGAGGCATAAGGAACATTACTCATGCGCTTGACCTCATCAGGCGTCGAAGGACACTGAGTCTTGCCAAGTGAAATGCCATGTTGCATGGGAATGAAACCTCTTTTGGAGTTTTCCAGCTTGAACCTTGCAAGAACCTTATCAATATAAGTCTCTTGGCTAAGTCCAATCGGCCTTTTGGATCTATCTCTATGGATCCTTATTCCCAAGATGTATTCAGCTTCTCCTAGGTCTTTCATGGAAAAACAACTTTTAAGCCATTCCTTGACTGACTCAAGCATGGTCTTGTCGTTTCCTATGAGAAGTATGTCATCCACATACAAGACTAGGAAAGAAATACTACTCCCACTCAACTTCTTGTATATACAAGATTCCTCTTCATTTCTGAGGAAGCCAAAAGATTTGACTGCCTCATCAAATCTGAGGTTCCAACTCCGGGATGCTTGCTTAAGCCCATAAATGGACTTCTTAAGCTTGCAAACTTTTCTTGGACTGTTTGGATCTTCAAAACCTTGTGGTTGTGTCATGTACACATCCTCTTTCAAGAACCCATTCAAGAAAGCGGTTTTGACGTCCATCTGCCAGATCCATAGTCATGAAAGGCAGCAATCGCAAGAATTATCCTAATGGATTTTAGCATGGCTACTGGTGAGAAGGTTTCATCATAGTCAATACCATGAATTTCTCTAAAACCTTTTGCCACTAGTCTTGCCTTAAAGACATCAATGTTTCCATCTTTGTCCTTTTTCAGTTTGAAAATCCATTTGCAACCTATGGGTTTAACCCCATCAGGCAAAGCAACCAAGTCCCATACTTGATTTTCAAACATCGAATCCATTTCGGATCTCATGGCTTCAAGCCATTTCTCGGAGTCTTGACTCGTCAAAGCATTTGTGTAGCTAGTAGGTTCCTCATGTTCTAAAATCTCTATTTCAGGACTTTCAGTCAAAAGGAAATCAATATATCTCTTTGACGGAATGACAGTCCTACTAGACCTACGTTGGGGAACAACAGGAGAAGTTTCCACCTCATTAGGTTGAGGGACTTCGCATGGATTATCTCCAAGTGGGACGGTAGAAGGCGCATGAATGGAATGCACCGCCTCCTGAGCATTTTCATGTTGGGTCGTCTCTGACGAGGTGTGAACCTCATCCATTTGTTGCTCATCTCGAATTTCTTCGAGATATACATTACTCCCACTTGTTTTTCTGGAAATAAACTCCTTTTCCAGAAAGACACCATCGCGAGCAACAAACACTTTGTTTTCGCTTTGGTTGTAGAAGTAGTATCCCTTAGTCTGTTTTGGGTAACCCACAAAAAGACACTTATCGGACTTGGGTGAAAGCTTATCAGAAAGTAAACGTTTTACATAAACTTCACAACCCCATGTCCTTAGAAAAGACAATTTTGGAACTTTTCCAGTCCACATCTCATATGGCGTCTTTTCTACTGCTTTGGACGGAGCTCTGTTGAGTGTGAATGCCGCTGTTTCAAGCGCAAATCCCCAAAATGAGGCAGGAAGGTTAGCAAGACTCATCATGGACCGAACCATATCTAATAGAGTTCGGTTCCTTCTTTCGGAAACCCCATTCAATTGTGGTGTCCCTGGTGGAGTCAATTGCGAAAGTATTCCACAATCTTTCAAATGATCACCAAACTCTTGAGATAAATATTCACCACCACGATCGGATCGCAATGCTTTAATTTTCTTTCCAAGTTGGTTTTGTACTTCATTTTGGAATTCCTTGAACTTTTCAGAGGATTCCGACTTATGTCGCATGAGGTAAACATATCCAAATCTGCTCACATCATCAGTAAAAGTAATGAAATACCCGTACCCTCCCCTAGCCAAAGTACTCATAGGTCCGCACACATCAGTATGTATGAGGGCTAAAAGATCATTGGCCCTTTCACTTGAGCCTGTGAAAGGATATTTTGTCATTTTCCCCATTAAGCAAAACTCACATACTTCAAATGATTCAAAATCAAATGATTTGAGAATTCCATCCTTATGAAGTTTCTCTATGCGCTTTGAGCTTATGTGGCCTAATCGACAATGCCATAGGTAAGTAGGGTTCAAATCATTTGGTTTGTGTTTCTTGTTTTCTATGTGATAGATATGGTTTTGTAAGTCTAGTACATACAAACCATTTGATAATTTAGCAGATACATAGAACATACCATTTAAATATGCTGAACAACAATTATTCATAATTTGAAATGAAAAACCTTCCGAATCCAAAATCGGAATAGAAATTATGTTCTTGGTAATAACTGGAACGTAATAACAATTATAAAGTTCTAATATTAAACCAGAAGGCAAGCGTAAACTATAATCTCCTACAGCTAAAGCAGCAACTCTTGCTCCATTGCCTACTCGGAGATCCACTTCGCCTTTGCTCAAGCTCCTACTTCTTTTTAGTCCCTGCACATTACCAATAATGTGAGATCCACAAGCGGTATCAAATACCCAAGAAGCAGTTGTAGCTAAATTAACTTCTATGACATAGATACCTGAAGTTAAAGCACCAGTCTTCTTATCCTCCAGATATTTGGGGCAGTTCCTCTTCCAATGACCAATCTTGTGGCAGTGGTAGCACTCATGTTGAGCAGCTACCTTAGCCTTGGGAGTGGCCTTTGGCTTGGTTGAAGAGTTCTAATTGGCAACTACCTTGCCCTTGTTCTTCTTCATGGGAGCCCCTTTCTTCTTGAACTGCTTACCTTTACTAACCATTAGAACATCCTTATGTTTAGGTTTACTTGGTAAGTTTCTTTCAGCCTGAATTAGTGAACCATGCAACTCTTGCAGGGTAGCCTCCCCTCCTTGCATGTAGAAGTTCAACTTAAAGTTATGAAAATCTTCAGGCAAGGATCTGATGACTATGTCAGTTGCCAGGTCCTTAGGATAAGGGAAACCCAATTTCTCCATGGTCTGAAAATGTCCAATCAAATCGAACACATGCGGACCAACGGGCTTCCCCTCTTCCAACTTGGAATCCAGAAGTTTGCAGTTTGCTTCAAATCTCTCCAATCTAGCATTTTTCTGAAACAAAGTTTTCAGTTGCTGGATTATGCTGTAGGCATCCAGACCATCAAAACGTTTTTGATACTCTGGTTCCATGCAAGCAAGCATCAAGCATGTTACTTGCAAGGAGTTATCCTCTAGAGTTTGTCTAGCTCGCTTTTGAGCTGCAGTAGCATTTTCTGGCAAGGGTTCAGGTAGAGGATTGTCAAGAACACTTTCTTTTCCTTCCGCTCTGAGAACAATTCTCACAGCCATTTGCCATTGTAGGAAGTTGGTAGCATTCAGTTTGTCTTTTTCAATTAGAGGGCGCAAGTTAAAAGTAGAGTTGTTTGCACCAGACATGATAACTACAATAAAAAGTAAAGCAAGATTCAATATAATGTTTATCAAAAGTAGCAATTAAACAAATTCAATTCACTACTACCCTTTATTCAAAATTAGAAGTCCCCATTGAATAAAGAATTAACCAAGATCCCCTCCCACTACAATCAAACGGACTTTGGCCCTGCTACTTTAATTTATAGTATTCGAGGTAAGTAAACATTTTACTAATTATAACTGATTATAACTATTGGTAGACAGGTTAACAACTCTTTGTATTTTCCTATCTCTTAGCTTCAAAACCCAAAACTTTGTCTTTTGATAGTTTTGTTGAGTTAAACCAAACATTAACATGTAAGTTTCAAAAACCTACCCTACTATCCCCGGAATTATAAGCAACACCCTGCTTTGGCAGAACCTATTACTCATGATCTAAGGCTTTATAGGTGTTGTATGGAAAAGCACTTAAACTCAATATTATTTTGGGACCTAAGTTTACTATGTTGGTTAATTAAAAGTGAACACATTGCTTTAAATAAACACATACATAAACTCAATAAGCATTTTAAGGCAATATAAAATGCATAAAAATAAATGTGATCCTAGTATGGCCCTAAAAAATAAGCTCAAATCTTCTTGGGTTCCTGTTCATCTTTCTTGGATCTCCATCCTTGAATTTTTGATTGAACCTTCTTACTTCATCGAACTCATAATACGAACTTTATAATCTAATTTAAACTTTTAAATTAAATTACAACAATACAGAACGATGCGCAGATCGTATTTCAAAATTTACAAGAATACAAAACGATACGCAGATCGTATTTTCTATCCTATTTTGGGCCATACTAGTCACTTGCCTGTAACAAAATATCATAATATTCCATACACGCATATAATATTAAAATATATTAGACAAAAATTATTTACTTATTAACTATTAATAAGCAAATAACATTTCCAAAATAATACTAAAAACTTAAACAATTTAAGTTTAACATTATTTTAATTCAATTACTATTTAAATATGGCTAGAATAATCTCATTAATCTAGAATTTGCATTCATTGAAAATTACGAATTATGCTCAAAACGAAGATCTGATTTTCCAATTTTTTTTTTTTAAAAAAATCAAATTACTCTAACTTTTTGGAAATTAATTGTATTTCCAACTTCCAAAACTGATTTAAAAGAGCTGATACATTCAATTGGACTTTTAATTCAAGTACTCAAACTGATTTTGAAAAATCCCCTTTCTTCTTTTCTCTTTTTTTTTTTTTTTTATTTTTTATTTTATTGTTTTAAAGCAAGAGAACAGCAGGCAGGCATGAGACCCGCCCCTGCCTCGCCGTGAAGCACAGAAAAATCCCTTCACGCCGGTCATCTTCCTGACCCAGTCACGCCGACCGACCCGACCACCAGAATAATCCGGCAGCCCGGCCGAGCAGCGAGCCAGGCCAAAACGACGAGTCCATCGCAACTGTCATTCAGTTGCAACAGCACGATCCTACGCTGCCTTACTGCCGCCCATCCGCCGCCCCTTTTCCCGCTGGAACGCCGCCCTAATTATCCCTCCACCGTGGCTCCACCGTCGCGGGTGGTGGCCACCCAGCCATGGAGGTTGTTATTTTAATTTGGGTAACAATTACCTAAATTAAATTAATCTTTATTCAACTTTTGTTAAAGATTAACAATTTAATTAGGGTTTAATTATCCGAAAATAATGGCAAAAAATTTGAATAAATTAACAATCCTTAAACTGAATTTTAGGGTTGTTAGAAGTTAGATTTCAATTTAAACTCTTTATTAAAATTAAATCTAACAAGAATTCAAAATTTAAGGCATAATTATCTCATTTTATTCAAATAATTCAAGAAAATAACAATTATAATCCGAAAAATTCGAATTAAATTACCAGGCAGATCTATTGAATTTTCTTAACAAATAAAATCAAAAATTTTAATTGTTATCCTTAAATTTTATGATTAATCGAATTAAACATAAAAATTAACCAAATTCAATAATTAATATACAAAAATTACGAAAATTAGTTAAAAAATTACCAAAAAATTTCGGCTATTGTATAAAAATTAGGGGATAATCAGTAGATTTATTTAACAAATTAAAAATCAAATCTTTAATTGTTAACAAATTATTTCCATGATTAATCTTATTAACCATTAAATAATTTAAAATCTGACGAATTTAATTTTAAAAAATCCGAAATTTTTTATGAGATATTAACTGTTAATTTCGACCCTGTGATAAAAATTTCGGAATTTTATAAATTTATTTTGAGCAAAAATTAATTAAATCACGATTTAATGATTCCAATCAATTAATATCATATATTAATTTTGCAAATTCAAGCCATAAATAAATCTTCCCTTAATTGAATCAAAATAATAATGTTGCATATAATCATTGTTTATGCCAAATTTCGTATGGACGACCTTTGGTTGGGACATAAACGACTAGATTAAATAAAGTAAATAAAGGGCAGAAAATAAAGGGAGACGAGACAAGAGATGGTGACGCGGAAAACCCGAAAGGGATAAAAACCGCGGGTGGCCATGAGTCCACCAATCCACTATGTTGTTGGCATAAATAGCCCAGATAAGTACAAATACAATGTATATATGCGTATGTGTAAATGTAGCTGATGACGAAGCATAAATGTGAGAAGGCATAGGCGATACGACGGATGAATGGGTAGGGGATCGTCGGGAAAGGCAGTCGTTGATAACAATCTATGAGTGATATATATGGCGCACGTAGCATTTGCAGTATTGGAAAGGTTAATTTGTGAGAATATATGGATCAAAGATAAGGCAGAGAGTAAATGACAATGATTAATGATTAGGCATGCTTAGTGGAATATCCATGTGGAACTAAGGAGAGGAAGGCTTGTTCTTCTTTATAATTACTAGGCTACGGGAAAGGTAGTAGTGTTAGGGAAACAATACCATTTGAAGGGAAGGTATCAAATGGAGGAAGATAGTTGGGCGTTGGGTTTACCATGGGTATTGGCCTGCTCTCATTATAGGATGACGGTGTTTATATAGCATTAGGTTTAGCGTAGAAGAGGGAGTAATGGTATTAACTGCTTCCTTGATCCTCTCCAACCGAATTGACCCTGCTCCCCAAGCATCCTTTGACTCAGCAATAACGACTCCTTAAACATAGGAGTTAACCTTGGCATCTTCCATAGGATCCCAGCATAATCTGGTACCTTTGACTTGTTCCTGCGTCGACCTCCACGTCGTACAAAACGACCCATAACAATCATGATCATAAAATATTATGCAAGAGGCTAAAACTGATACCACTGTAGGAACATATAGATGCATAAAGCGGAATTTCAGGAAACAATTTCCTAACATCTATCACAGGATCACATGCATAACAATAATATAGATCAGATTAAGTCGAAAGAATAATCACCTTTGTAGCGTGTTCTCCCGTTCGTATACAAGCTTCAAAGATCTTAGAGCCCCACTTGTTGCTCCTCTACTTAGTCCACAAGCACCAATTGAATCCCACGTATGCTAGTACGGAAGAGAACGATCACGATCAATCTCTTGCTTTGTTTGGGAAGAACGACGTTTCAGAGAAATAGAATTAGGGTTTTTGTGTTTTCCTTTTTGTCAGATATTGAATGAACGTGATTTCTAAATCCCTGACATTATAACTATTATAATGTGAGAGTTTTAGGTTAACACAAAACCAAAGCCCAACATTCTTTCCCTTAATAGACCGGTTGCCATTGGGCCTTTTGGGCCCATTCCAATTAGTGCTTATATGTGTGACCTTATAGGATTAAATTATTTTAGTTGTAGGTCCAATCAATATTGTCCTACTAATCACATTTATTCTCTAGCAAGCAAATATGATTACTAAAATAATTAACTTATTATCTTCATAATTAATTCCTATTTGTATTTAGTAATTGCCGGAAATGTCTAAGGACATAATTCCTTCAATAAGTACATTATAGATACATTGTATAACCTTCAAAAATTAAGATTATTCTTTAACAATGGTCACATTCAAGCTTGAAAGCGGAAGAAATCGGAAGAAACGGTCATGGAATAGGAAATCCACAAGCCCGAAACTGAGCATAGATGCAATTGTAGGACTTGGGCGCCATTGTTGGGCTGCTCCATCAACAGGTTGATAGAGATGAGATAAAAGAGGAGAAATAGTTAAAAAGAAAGGGGTTGACAATTTGAAATCACGTGGGATTGCTAGAGCTGGAAAGTGACAGTTGGAAAATTGCTGAACACTCATTAATTGCACGGAATTAATAACGTCCACTAGATTTCGTTGATCGGACGGTTGTAAGTGTTTCTCACGCTTCTCACCTAATACGCACTTCTCACGTGAACCTTCCTCTCTCTATATATATATATATATATATATATAAAATCAGGATCCGGTGAGAACCACCCCTTAAGATGAGAACTGAGAACTAATCTCAACCGTCAGATCTTTCAATCGAACGGCTCCCATCTCGCCCGACTAAATAAAAAAAGTAAGGGTAATATAGTAAATTTAGATTGTTGAATGACCTTCCTTTCTCAACCCGATTTTCAAGTTTTCTTTCTCTCTCTTCCATCCGTTTTCTCTCTCCTCCCCCGAATCCTCTCTACTGCTCTCTCTCTTTGGAACGCTCATGGAAATTTTTGCTTCCCTCAGTCCTCTCACATTTTCTATGGAAGCTCAGCTCAAATTTTAATTTATCAATGGCGTGTTCGAATAGTTTGTAAGTCTTATCCCTCTCCTTCTAAATTTTCTCTTCACAAACCTAAAATTAGGGTTTCAAAATCCCTATTTTTTCCCCCAATTGACGAAGATGCTTTATATTGAAGAATAAGGGAATTAGAATTTACGAAACTACTTTGTTGCTAATCTCTGATTAATTTCGTCCTCGAAATGTCTGATAGGTGAATTCGATTCTACCTTTGTTGCTAATTTTCTTTAATTAGGTTTTTAATTGAATTTTATGCTTTTTATTTGATTTTTTTGTTCTGATTTTACTAGAAGTATGGTTTTGTTTTGTTTTGCTGGGCTTGTGTGTGCTAGGTGTTTTGGTATGTTCTTTAGGATTCAGTTCTGGTTCAATTCTGGTCTTAATTTAATTTGAACTTAGTCTTGGCTCTATTGGTTATCTCAGTTCAGTGGTGAATTATGGGTTATGTTTTTGTGGTTATGATGCTTGGTCTGGTCTGATAGGTTCAGTCATGGGCATAAGGTTGGGTAAGGGTGGTGCTGCAATGGTTGGCTACACAGCCTTGTGTAACACTTGAATTCGGACAAAGATGAGATGAAACTCCCCTAAGGATAGCTGAGACAACCAACCATTTAGGTATTTTATCTACCTTATGAAGTTATGTGTAGCCAAATAAATGCCCTTGATACAGATGAAAGACAGACAGATAGAATTCAGTAACTGAAAGATTTCAGACGTACTCCTGTAACTTATGCTGCAAGCCAGAGGAACCTTGATCAATTTAATGGTTCATTACAGTATTACACACAAGAAAGTGCTTAAGAATCCAACAGATATAGATATTGGCTCCTGTCTCTTTGTCCATTTTCTAATTAATCACTGATGTTTAATCCTTAGTCTTGTATTGCCTGCTTTAATCATTATGATTACAATAAAGTTATTTTATGTCATGCAACTGTAGTGTCTGACTATGCTTGTGTACTAAAACGACATCAGATCTAGTGTAGCCAAATCAACAACCATATCCTAGAATGATGACCATCCTTGTGTCTCTAGGCCCTAGGGTCTGACCGTCTGACCATTAAACCCTACGCGTAACTAAAATGTTGTACAATCAGTACACTAATACACCTTTATTGTTAATTGATGCCTGCTTTTTCAGCCTCGACAATCAGTACACTAGGAAACCACCATCTTTAGGGTATTTCTACCAGGTTTTTAGATTCCGGTCACACCTCTTTGTTATGGTGCATATAATAAATTCTCCTTTTTGATGATCTTTACTTTTTAATCAATTCTATTTACTTTTACGGGTTTTCTATTTACTTTTAAATTACACAAAAGGAAAAATATGTGAATGCATTCTAATTACCCGACTCTGTGTTTATATAGTAGCCTACTAGCTCAATTTGTAGAGCATTGTGCAAATGCACAAAAGATGTGGGTTCGAATCCCACGTAGGTTCATTTACTTTTGAGTTTCCTTTATTTACTTTTGAGTCTATGTTGTTTACTTTTGAGTATATATTTTCTACTTTTGAGTTTATATATGTCAGGCTTCACGATGTGGTGACCCACAGGGCTTGGGCCCCTAGATGACTAGACGAGAAGGCAGCCACCATCGGAGATCTAGCTCCATATGTCGTACCATAAAATAAAATTGAGGCTGTTAAGTTTTTGTCTCGTGTCAGGTAACCTTTGATGGCCATGGCAGCTGAAGCTCCCAACAATGTGGCTGGTAGAACATGAGGGTCGGCCACAAGCTCTTCCCCGTAACTGGGAGTGTTAAGTAGTATCATCCCAGCTCCCTCCTGCTGATTTTACTACTAAGCCCTTTGCAGTTTTGTCATTGATCATCTACTGCATTGTTTATGGCAGCCAATATGTCAGATTTAGCACAATTTCCTTCCCAACAGGCCTTGTATGCTGCTACATATATCTTTGCTAATGTTATTATCAAGGTTATATCTTTGTCAGGAGTTCGATCTTCTTGGCACGAATAGTTGCATACCATGTTTACACTCTCCATCGCTTGTATTCACTTCAGATTCAGGCATTGGCAGCTTTATGACGCGTTTTCAAGTAAATAGTTTAATATTACTCAAGTTGTGCGCTTAATTAGTTTTCTACTTTATCATTTACTTTATGTATTATTTTATTTACTTTTAATATGAAATCATTTACTTTGACATATGCACGTATACTTCTATTTTATAATTTATATCATCTTGTAGAGAGATGAAAGTCAATGATCGAGAGTTTTGTATAATTTAGCTCATCACGTAGATCTTTTCTGCTACAAGTTTCATATAATTATTTTACATATGCTTTGAACATAATTTATTTACTTTTGAATTTTTAAACCATTGTATTTACTTTAGAGATTTTTTTTAAAAAAATAATTACATTTAGAGACAACCTATGTAGGAATCGAACCTACATCCCCTATGCATCTGCATAGTGCTCTACCATTTGAGCTAATAGGTTTTCACAAAACATTTAAGAGAAAAATATATTTGATGTTTCATTGTTATTTAATTTACTTTTAGAAAGATTTTGTTTACTTTTGGAGAGATTTAGTTTTCTTGTGCATAATGTAGTTACTTTAGCCGTTTGAGTCAACACACCATCTTCATTATCAACTATTATTCAAACTCAAAGCTTATAGGTCTATCCTTAATAGCTCAAATATGCCAAATATGAAATTTATGGCAACGACTCATAAGAATTCACAACTAGCTTCACGTATTTACTTCTCAGCTTAATCTATTTACATTTATCACATTTTGATCTACTTTTTATAATAAGAGAAAAGAATACCTGATTTCCTCACACCAATATGACATAAAAGGTAAGGAGAAACAAACCTCACAAAACTGCAGTGCCTTAGCTGTTGTTGCCACATCTGCGGTTGTTGCTGTTGTTTTTTCTGGTGGTTGTTGCTGCCTTTTTGGCTGCTGTTGTTGGTTGGTGATTATGGTGTGACAGATGGTGGTAGTGATAAGAAGAGCAAGATAATGATCAACCTATAAACAACTTAAACACCGTAATAACTCAAAACAATCCTCCACTCTCCTTTGGACATGAGATTTACTAGCAGTGGTAACCAAATGATTTCCTGTGGTGTGTAGGGTGGACCAGGTTCAGCACCTTGGAATAGATTTACCAGCAGCGGTAACCAAATGATTTCATGTGAGTTGTGGTAGAACCAAAATGTAAGTCATGTTTGAACCAGTAGTGTTTTCTTTCCCATTACTGATATACCCTTGAAATGACATAACTTTGCCTTAAATCGAAAATTCCATGTGCAGCTATGACTTTGGTGTAAGTGTAAGGTAATTCATGTTGATTATAACAGCCATTATCTTGTTATGGTTTATAGATGTGTTTGGTACCTCAATTCAACTGAGGTTGGCTAACACAAGTTATCATTACTGTGAAGAATGTTCTGATTGGTAAATGGAAGTTCTTCATAGTGGGAAGTTGATGTATATGATTTGATCTTCCCAACCGAAAGGAACAGTTGTACCAACGGTTGCTTTTAACCTGGAACAAATTTGTTCCCTGTCTCGCTAATTGAACCACTACGGCCTTATTTGCTGATTGCTTTTACTTTTGTTATTAGCTCTTTATGAAAGACTCTTATTTGGTTATACACAAGTCACAATTATCATCATTTTCCAAGGGGGGCAGGTGACCCACGCCACTTCCTAATTCTCATTGAATTTTCCAAGGAAGTTCCACTTAATTATCCCTTTCATCAATTTCATGTTAAAAAAAAGCAACAAAAACACAATAAGAGAAACTAAGTCAAGTATGGAAAAAAACGCAGAATCAGAACAGTCAGTAATAGCTCAGAGCCTCAGTGGCATCAGTCCACCAAGAACCTGCCCTTCGAGACAACAACAACCCAACTTTAAGAAATTATGTTTACTTTTGTACAATTTTTATTTACTTCAAGTCTATAATCTAGCAACCCCTAACTGATTTAGTTTTCTTTTAAAGGGAGTTAGTTTACTTTAAGAGATATTAAGTTTACTTTTATACAATTTTCATTTACTTCAAGTCTATAACATAGAAAACCCTAACTGACTAACAACATGCAACACCAACAACCCAATCGAAACACCCTAAGACAGACTGTAAGCTTGGAACTAGAACCCTGCAGTCAGACCCAGCCAAAACCAACAGCTAAAATGCAGCAACAGATTGTAAACAACAGCAACATCTGAGCCTGCATCACTCTCAAATACTGCACAAGCAGGAGCTAGAACAAGCCTCTGTAACAGTTTTGCCCGAATTTAATTCTTGACCTAATTGATTTACTTATAAGGCTCAATGATTTACTTCTGAGCCTCAATGATTTACTTTAAGAACCAATAGCATCATGAGACAATTTGAAATAGACTGACTTAGTTTACTCAAAGAGAGATTTAGTTTACTTTAGGACTAAATATAGTTACTCAATTATAACATCAATGTTTACAGATATAGACATGTTGAACGCAAATAAGCTGCATATAGATTATAGTTCCAAGCAGTCGTGTGAAGGAAAGGAGCATTGACATATAACAATGCATGTTGCTGTCATATGATAACACTACTAATTAATCTGATTCTAGAGAAGATGAACGAAGTTCAGTTTTTAAAAAAGGATGATTGTAGCATAATTGCATAACCAATTAAGGTAATTTAAAGTCAGTCTATCAATGCAACGGACCTTATGTCCGAGTAGACCTTAAAAACTACCAGGCATATCAATGAAAAGACAACACATTTTAGAAGAAAACAAATCGTTGTATTATATCGTTTACTTTCAGAGATATTTAGTTTACTTTGTGTCACCACTAGATCTGAATCATCAACTAGGTCCAGATTCCACCAAAAGAACTAACAAAACAAACACCAAAATTCAACCAAGTTCAACATTGGCTTAAACTTAGCAAAATAGCTTCAAGCATGGCACCACAGACTAGAACAACAACACAGGAGAAAAATATAACAACAACACAGGAACATCACAATTATTCATCATTCCATGTAGCCTGACTATCCTCTAATCAAATTCAAACTCCTAGTTTGTCATCCAACTCCTCAATTTGATCAAAATCTCCCAACACAAGGCAAGTTCAGGAAAATCATGTAAATTCTGAAATCAAAAGAGGAGCAAGAAAATACTTAAGTAACTTACTTGATTACGGCGGCGAAAGAAATTGGAGATCCGTCACGCAACATTCGCCTTATCTATTTAATGTAAACATCATATTAGTAATGAGCATTGAAGTAATTAAAAACCTAAAAATCTAATGGAGCGAAATCAGCTCCGAAATTGACAAAAATCAGCTGAAAAAACAGACAAATTTGCACATAGAAAATTGTTGAATAGCTTCAAAGATTACGAAATTGCGTTAATACCTGATTCCGAGCTTCATTGTGCAGATCATTGTGATAATTCAGCGTCGCAGATGAAATTTGACGGACTCCAAAATTGTAGCTGAAAATTACAATAGAACGTTATTTAATGTGATTTCGCGAGAAATAGAGTGCAATTATGACTAATTTTGACGAAATAGACCTAATTTTGGGACAAATTTCTGGAAGTATGAAAGAAAATTGAAGATCAGAAGGATGTTGCGAAGAGAGAGAAACAACAGTTTGTTCGTTTGGGATGAAGAGAAAGCGGGTTATTTTTGAAACAAAAATCGACCGGGGATCCGTGAATTGGGTTTTGGGATTTCATTAAAAATTAGATCTCATCCGTTAACCGTATCTAAATCCAACGGTGCTTAAAGGTTCTCGTTATAATGAGGTTCTCATCTTAAGGGTGGTTCTCACCAGAACCTGGTCCTATATATGTATAGGACCAGGTTCTGGTGAGAACCACCCTTAAGATGAGAACCAACCTTAGAATTAGAACCTTTTTACCACCGTTAGATCTCTATTATATAAGCCAAGAGCTGAGGGGGTTTTTCGTAAAGTAACTTTTCGTGTCCCCAATTTAAATTACCAAAATACCCTCAACCGTTTTACTTTCGATCCCTTCATGTGAAACACGGGAATCGCAAAATCCCTTACCTCCGCCGCTTCACTCACTCTCAAACCCTTCCGATTCTCAGTTCTTTCCAATTCCATTTTTGCGCTCTTTCTCTCTCCTAGGTAAATCAATCTCAAACTCTTTCAATTCTCAGTTTTTTCGAATTCCATTTTTTAAGATTTTATAGCATTTTTCTTCATTTTCCTCTATTTTTATTTCCAAAACCCTAATTGTTGATTCTTTGTGGTTAGGCTCTCCCTCTCTTCGAAATCGCCGCCGCCGTCTTGCTTCATCGCATCATAATGTTTCATCGCCGCCGCCGTCGTTGAGTGAGTCCTGAATTGAAACCTAACATCAGAACTCGAAAGGTAATATATAGTAGTTATGGGGTCCTGAATTTAAACCTTGATTTCATAAATTCTTCCTTGAATTTCATAATTTACGGATTGATTATTGATTTTGATATTTGGTTTGATTTGGTGCTCAAATCCCTAACAGGTGAATCTCTAGGCTTTGTTTGAGAAATTTTATTTGTGCGATTGAAGAAGAGAATGGGTCAGATCCCATACTCAGGTATGGATTTTGAATTTGAATAATAAAATATTTGGGGATTTTTTTTCTGTTTTGATAATTATTAGGATTTTTAATTAGGTGTTGATAATTTGTTTTCGTTTTGTGATTATTTTCAGGCACATAGTTCTTCCAAAGAATCTCCTTAACTCTGAGGTTAGTTGTTTGATCCGATTTTGGTTTTAGTTCCCTTCATTTTTTATTTCGGATTATTGATTTCGGATTGCCATAATTGAACAATACTTGGGTTGTTTTTTAGGGCAGTTGGTTGGTTGATTTAGGACAGTTGGTTGGTTTTAGTTCCCTTCACTTTTTGTTTGCTTTTGTGAAGATTCAAATTGATTTTATTCTTATTGATGTGAGATTTCATTTGTTTTGTTCATTGTCGTTTATGTTACCCTTTTATTCCTTGATATTATTGTTTACTGGATGTGTCTGTTTCGTACGAATTGTTCATTGTTGATATTGTTAAATAGGCATTTGTCTGTTTTGTACGAGTTGTAGTTGTTGCTTTGGATGCAACCGGTTAGTAGTATTGCATATAATTTCGCAAGGTCGCCGGCTGTGGCTCATTTAAAACTCAGGTTTTCTTCAAATACAAGCTCTGATGCATGAACAGAAGGTGATAGAGATGGCATTGCCACTACATCGTTGAGGTTAGTGGCACCTGGTACCTTGGTAGCGGGGTAAACTTCGGTTGTTTTGGATTTGAGCAAATCGATTTTATTCGATTTTATAGAGATTGAACAAGTATTCGACTTAATTTTGACTTCTTTTTAATGAATTAGGTTTTTTGATTTAAGTGTGTCATCTTCCAAGGCTGAAAAAAGGTCAGTTTTTTTATGCATTCAATAGGTTTCAGCCCATAATAATAAACTGAAAACCTATTGAATGCATAAAAAAACTGTATTGTTTTTGAGATCAGTAGAGAATTTGGCTGTATTGTTTTTTGTTTTTTTTAGTTTTATGGGCATTTGAACTTGCGATTGATAAATGTATTTGGTTGGCAGAATTGTTTTCGTTTTTGTTTAGTTTGCACAAAATTACAAGAGAATACACAGGAAAACAGAAGCATGAAAAATACTTCGTACTTGGTATAGTTTTAAATGGAACTGAGACGTACACGTAGGCAGAAAACACATACACACAAGTTGTAATACTATGTCATGATGCAAGTAACTGGGGCTATTTTTCTGATTTTGGGAGTTAACTCAATAGAAGAATTCTGATTTTGGCAGCAGATATGAATGTAGTGCACATGAAAGAACTCAGAGAAGCATGTTCATGTTTACATATTTTACAGCAGTTGAACTTGATTAAGATGACAAGATGCAAGTAACTGGGGCTATTTTTCATCTTTTCTAATCCTTATCTTTTGTATTTCTTTCTGAATATTCTTTCATTCTTTTTTTATATCCTATTTTCTTAATCAAAGCAGCAGTTATTAACTATGTTGTTGTACAAAGAATGGAACACTACACATGACACCAAACCTGTTCTTCAAGACCCTGATTTTCATCAATCTCACTACACCCTGTAATTTTTAATTGAAATTGTGATTAATAATTGCAAGTTTAAATTGTGAATTAATTTGATTATTGTTTTTGTTTGTTTTGGTGGTTATGGAGTTCAGACCCAACTCAAGTTGAACAAGCAGTGTTGCGGTTGCCACCATTTCCCTTCAAATCAAAGGATCAACTCAATTAAATATTTTAGGATGAATTTTATTCATGTAAGAGTTTTTCTGAGTTTTTCTTTTCTTTTTATTGTAATTTGCATTTCTGAAATAATAATACAATGATTCTCATATGGTATGAAATGGAAATTGTAATTCCCTCGAACTCCTGTGCCCACAGAGATCAATATGAGTTGTTAGCTTCAAAATTTTGAAGGCATCTTTGTTGTTGAAGACTGTAAGTTCATTTTACCGGGAATTTTTTCCTTTCTCTGTGTTGGGGTTTTGCGGTGGCAAATTACTCTTTCTGAATTGAGTTTCGGGGTTTGTATTTCTATTGTTTTCTTCTTTGATTTGCCAGTAAAAGGTTTTGAATGTTATCACTGTGATTTTGTCGAGTATGGTGAATTCATGACTTGGAAGTTGGAAACTAGGAGAAATGGCTGAAGCTTTGAAATTTTGAAGGCATCTTAGTTTTTGAAGATATAGGTTATATCAGATTATATGTATTTTAATGCTAGACTGCAAGTTTATTTTACTAGGGAAGTCAATTTTGTTGTATATAAACATTTTTTCTGACTTTTTTTTTTTTTGTGATTAAATGTAATATAATAATAGTACAATATTTAGTTTTTAAATACCCGCACGCATCGCGTGCATATAAGACTAGTTTAAATAAAGTGAACGGATGAGATCTAATTCATTGCAATCCCAAAACTCAATCCTCGATCCCGGTCAATCTTTGTTTAAAAAATAACAAGCTTTCTCTCTCTTCCTCCCCAAAAAAATAAACGGTTGTTTCTCTCTCTTCGCAACATCCTTTTAATCTTCTATTTTCTTCATACTTTCAGAGTTTTGTCCCAAAATTTGGTCTATTTCGTCAAAATTAATCGATAATTGCACTCTATTTCTCACGAAATCAAATTTAATTAATGTTCTATTGTAATTTTCAGCTACAATTTTGGAGTCCGTCAAATTTCATCTGAGACACTGAATCATCACTGTGATCTGCATAATCAAGCTCAGAATCAGGTATTGACGCAATTTCTTACGCTTTGAAGCTATTCAACGATTTTCTATGAGCGAATTTGTCTGTTTCTTAACTGATTTTTGTCAATTTCGGAGCTGATTTCGCTGAATTGGATTTTTAGGTTTATAGTTACTTCGATGCTCATTGCTAATATGATTTTTACATTATTTAGAAGAGGCGAATGTTTCGTGCCGGAGCTTCGGTTTCTTTCGCTGCCGTAATCTAGTAAGTTTCTCGCTCTTCTCTTGATTTCGGAATTTACATGATTTTCCACTTTGTCCAGTTGGTCCTATTGTCTATTCTGTTCAATGTTGATTTGTAAAATGTTGTTGATCTGCACAATTAGTTCAACTAAATTTGCATAATTGGTTCAACTGAACTGCAAATTGCTGTTGCCCTGCTAGTGATTTGGAGTACCTATTTAGTAAACTAAGTCTCTACAAAATTAGACGAATTCTATTGTTTCAATGATGGTTACTTGAGCATCATTCCGTCTGGTTGTTTCAATTTTGCTGCCACTCTCTGACCGACAACTTTGAGTTGTGACAAGTCATTTTATTATCATATATTACTCTTCTTAATCGAGTATGTAGGTTGTCTGATATGGAGTTTCTCATGGTTTTTTCATCTTATTTTAAAAAGTAGATCGAAAGTTTGGTAAAAGTAAATTAATTAATCTGGAAAGTAAATTCGTGAAACAAGTTGGGAATTCATAAATTAGACTCAAAAGTTAAGAAAAAAGCAGAAAAAGTAAATAGAAATTATTCGAAAGTAAATAGAAGCGTCAATTATGTTTCCCTTCAAATACTTTATTGAAGTCTATTAACTACAAAGGGAGTCAATATGCAATTGTCGATGTAACTAATCATCCTGCTATACATCGTGTCAGCATATATACACCATCTTGTATGAGAAAATAAACAATGGAAATGCTCCTGATCCTTTGCGTATTGCTGCTAGTTTTTCCAAGCTGGTAGATGACTATGTAGGACATGTAATGCATGTTTTTAAACCAGTCCTTGCAGTAGCTTTAACCTTGCTGGTGGTTGGTCTTTCCCACCTGTAGGATGCTACAAGGCTAATACAGATGCTTATATTGCATCAGGAGGTGGTGTTGGCTTGGGAGTAGTGATACGGGACGAGGTGGGGGGTTGTTAGGGCTGTTGTTGTGAGGAGAATGGAAGTGAGGTGGGATGTAGAGAAAACAGAAGGTCCAACTTCTGTCAGTAGTTTCCTATGTGTGTTTTTGCGGTAGGGGAAATTGGGCGTTGTTGCTTGCTGGTGTGGTAGCTGTCAGTAGTGTTTGTTCAAAGCTTCATGTGCTTGATTTTTCTATTCTGTCTGCAGTTTGGTTAATTAAGGGACTGTATGTGCATCTTTTTTCTGTTCTACGAGGAGTTGCTGCTGTTGAGAGGCTGCTATTATATCCCAAATCCTTATCGAATTTTATTTTAAAAAGTAAATTAGTTAGCCTTAAAAGTAAATAAGTAATTAGTTATAGTAGATGAATTAAACTTAAAAGTAAATATTCTAAATGATATACTTATGTCTTTTTTCTCCTATGCTTTTGCTGCTTATGTCTCACAGTGAACCATGAGCTTACTGAGATTCACCCATACATGATAAGTTGGAGTTGCGTATTTTGTTAGGTGTGCTTAAACCTATTAGCTCAAGTGGTAGAGCACTATGCAGATGCATAGGGGATGTAGGTTCGATTCCTACATAGGTTGTCTCAAGATTAATTTTAAAAAAAAAACTCAAGCGTTAATACAAGAAACTAAAAAGTAAATCATAGTACCTCAAAAGTAAATCATAATAACTAAAAAGTAAACGTATCTCTGAATACATGTACAAAAAGTAAATTAAATGAATTCAAAAGTAAAGTTTTTTAAGTTTAAAGTAAATAAAACAATACAAAAAGTAAATAATAAGAGTAGAAAACTAATTAACCAACTCATACAAAGACGAACCTATACGGAATTTGAACGCACATCTTGTGTGCATTTGCGCAATATGGACATGGGAGACCCTTTCAGTCTTTGTTCTTTGGAGCTGCTTCCCTTGACCATTATAATCATCACCCCAAAAGATTGGCTTGTCGAGTTAATGACCTTGGGCATTGATGGGTTACCATGGAGAAACACACGTAGCAGATATATTATTGGCTTTTCCACTTCTTGTTGTGATTACTATTTGGATGACGGAGCCTGTTCTTATGTAAAATTGGAGTGACGTCCGATAGTAATCCAACCCTGTCAATTGTGCACAGCTCATTTTTCTGGGGTATAAATTTGTGAATAACCCCGAAAATTTTAGTTGCTGGGAAATTAATATGTCAGATTGGAGTATATACAAGTACACAACACTGGTAATCATCAAAAACTCTTCTCGTTATAGAAGCTCTGACTTAACATGGGATACATCGACTGATCAACATGTGTTAGGAAGTATTCATGTGATAAGACAACAATATCAGAACAAATTCATCTGCATAGTTTTCCTAAATAAACATGTACGAGAAATTCATCACAAAACAGGAAAACTTTTTCAATGACTGCTAGAAACAGACTGCTCAAAATTCTAACAGTAACCGAAAGTGTGCTACGAATCAAAATGATCCTTAGCTATTCTCTCATTAGAACAAATAGATTTTATGGATTTTAGGATATTTTTATCAGATTGTTGTATAACTAGTAAGATGTGATTATACTGACGATAATCAAGGTGAAAATCACCAGTTACAGCCTAGCCAACATAAAGAGCTAGTAGAGACAAACTAAACTGTCATTTCTTTTTGTAGTTTGCTTTTTGGAGATTATTTTCTTCATATTTTTAAAAGTAAACACAAATTTAGTGAAAGTAAACCAATCAAAATAATAAGTAAAGGTCTTCCAATTAAAAGTGTAACACCCTAATAATTCCTTGCTTTTTATAAAATATTTTCCAACTTAAAACACAGGAATTACCAAGATATTACCGCCACCGTGATAACGGCTAAGGCTATTTACCAGAATTACGCAGCGGAATTAACTAACTTTCAAAACATATTAAATAAATAGTTAATGGTAATTAAAACAAGTTGGAACCGTTGAGGACCAAACTAAAACAAACCGTTTGAAAATCCGTTAACTGAAAATAGTAGTATTAGTCATGACTATAAATAAAAATAGACTTTATAAATTACGGAAGCATAAAACTCTCAACTCGGATCCCATGATAACTTCTCCCGCAAGTTATCTCTACAAACCTGCTTTATTAAAAATCTACTCCCCAACAACGCAAATGCAATTGATGGTTCATCATAGGGTCATTAAGGCAAAGGCCATGACCAGAAGACATGAAGCACGAAGTCAGCAAAAGCTGAGTACGAACAAGCTAGAATAACATTCTATCCTAACATGCTTCACTCGACAAATTAAATAATCAACATGCAAAAGCCATGTAATAAACAGATAATCATGGAGACAAGACTCGACACATGACACCACTCTTGACTCACAGTTTAATAGAAAGTAGCTTCGAACGGGTAAAGTAAAGTATCCTCAAAAGGAAAGAAAGGGTGATGGGAGCCAACCATACACCAAAAATAAGTCGGGCTACTACCGACAGTCGGGCCATACCGACAGGAATTCCAATGCACAACGGCAAGAGAATGAAACAACGTCTTGTATCATTCTAGGAGTACAAGTTTTCCGGCAAGACTCCCCCCATTGTTCATACTCAAGGTATATACATTCCAAGAGTTTTGAAGCTCTTTGGGTTACACTTTACGTTAATTAGTGCATTATGTTCAAGGCGACTCAAGACACAATCATACAACGAATGAACAATTAAACATTTCAGCAATTCAACATATTTTACTTCTTTAGGACTTGTGATCAAACATAGACTCAAGTGAAATTACTCCCATTGTTCCTTCTCAAAAACACTGTTTGAGATAACCCGACATTGCCTATTAACAAGCGGGGTGTGCCCTTAGCACGAATTGTCCTTAATTCAATTCACATAGACTCTCTAACATATTCTACCCCTTTGGTAGAATATATATTGCTCACTGGCAATATTCGACTGGCTCAGTATTTATGCTAGACATCCTGTACTATAGCATAATAATAATCACAACTTGCATGCGCACTACTCATACATGCAAACCAACTTGAACAACATGCTTGACATAATTCAACGATTATAAAAGTCCATAACATGATAGTTCAGCAGAATCTATAAAGCATAATTCAATTCATAACATGCTCGTTCACATAGATTCAATAATAATAATAACATGCTTGTTCTCAACATTAAACATGAATTCATAACAACATAATCATTCCCAATCATCAAACATGAATTCATAGCATATAAGTTCACATGATTCGCATTCAATACACTTCATAAAGTCCTCAAGGGATGGGTGGTCACCCTAGTCTTGTACGTACCTGGAATACCTAAGTACGGGGGCCACTGTGCGAATCACGACTCACTAGAAATCAACTCCTATAAAACAAAATAAGAGAACTAAATTATTATCCATGTTAATTTACTAAATTTCCAGCAACTATTTAAGAAACTAAAGCTCTTAGTTTAATTAGAAATCATTCAATACTTGGTAATTTAATAGTCTCAAATAGTCAACTCAAGTCCTAGCATAAAAACATTGACTTTTTCGCTTTAAAACCCTTTAAAACCATCCTTTTAAAGCTAATAAACATTCTGAATTTTTTTGATTGATTCCCATAATTTAAATTGTCATTAAATTATGTAAATCAATTGTTTAATCAATTTGAAACCAAAACCCTAGCAATAGTTTAATCCGAAAACATGTTTTGACTTAAAAAATCCACACTTTATAAACATATTAAATCTGAAAATCATAATTTAAATCATCAAAACCAATCTCTTTAATTAAAACACAATACTAACCCAATACGGTGTTCATAACCGTTTTAATTAATCTAAACAATCCAATAATTAAATTTAATCACAATAATTAAAACAATTTCAAAACTGAAATCAAAGTTTAAAAAAAGTATACAATTGATTATCACCAATCAACAACACACACACACACAACAATTGATGTGTTGTGTGTGTGGGGCGTCAAGCAACAACAACACACACGACACAGCAGCGCACGGCACAGCAGCGCGCGCGAGGGCAGTGACGAGGCCTGGGCGGGGGCGAGGGAATGCGAGGTGCGCTAGGCAAGAGAGAGAGGGCACGCGAGGTGCGCGCACAGCAGCAGCAGCAACGAGCTGAGTGCTACACGCTGCGGGCTACGAAGGTGAGAGAGGGACAACGAGGGCGAGCGGGTGAGGCGAGCGAGAGAGCAAGGGGTGTGCGGTGCGCGTGAGGCGCGGCTGGGCACACGAGCGCAAGGACACGAGCAAGGCACTCGTGCCTTGGGGCTGAAGCAAGGGCGGACGAACAAGAGAGAGGGAGGAGAGAAATTCAGAAACTTTAGGTTGGGGATCTCATGAAGGGGAGGGGTATTTATAGGTTCTCATCCCTTCATGGGTTAGGTATTAGGGTTTAAGGTTGGGCTTGCTTTTTGGGCTTAGTTGAATTTAATCCTTGCAAGCTTTGTTGGGTTTAATTAAAACAAAACGACCGGGCTTTAAGTTTATTAAATTCGTTTTTGAAATACGACCCAACAATTCCCGACAAAATAAATTCCTTGAATTTATTTAATAAAATACGGTTTTCGAAATAATTAATATTTAAATTAATATAAAATAAAAAGCGCATTTAATTCTCATTAAATGAAACTACTTTGTAAAAATACAACGAAATGCTTTATAAATATAATAAAATATATTTATAATAATAGAAAAATACGAGGTATTACAAAAAGTAAGTAAGGTAATAGAAAAAGTAAAGACGAGCCTACGTGGGATTCGAACCCACATCCTTTGTGCATTCACACAAATGCTCTATGATGAGGGACATGGATCCTTGGCTTGACTTTCTTGTCAAAATGCAACCGTGATTTCTACGACAGTGAGTTAGTGTATATTCTCATCCTTGATTTTCTTTATTTTCGTTTTGTTTGATTAAATCTCATTCTCTCCCCGTTTTTCATATTGTTTTGCTTGAGGACAAGCAAAAGCTTAGCTTGGGGGAGTTTGATGAGCGACATTTATGTCACTCCTAGGGGTAGTTTTTAGGTATTTTTCTAGCTTATTTTATTATATATTTATCTAATTTTATCATTTTTAACCTTTATTTATTTTATTTTATATTTTGTAGATTAATTAGCGTACTTAGTGACTTTTCTTAGTTTTTAGGTCTTATTTTTCTTACTTTATTTATTTTTCTTTGTTTCAATAATTTTATATTTTAATTATTTTAGTTTTCGTTATTATTTCTAAATTTATTCCTATTTTCTATTACTATTATTATTATTATTATTATTATTTATTTATTTATTTTTATTAAATTTATTATTGTTATTATTATTATTATTATTATTATTATTATTATTATTTGTTTTTCTTTTATTATTTTGTATTTCTCCCCTAGTGTTTTATTTTACTTGTGTAGGTGCTTATTGTTCGGGATGCGGGAGTACAAGTTACATGGGCCGTTTTGAAGTCAATAATGCGAAAGCCTTAGCCTACACCACCCTCTTCCTTATCCATCACCACACTAACAACACCACTCAATCACCTATCCCACCTCACTGCTCCACACACGGACCACCACCTATTCTCACCTACATCAACAACCATCCCCCCACCAGCAGCACGCTGCACCAAAACAATAGCCTAGAAAAGCAGAGTAAAATAGAGCAAAGAAAACAGAGCAAAATTTGTGCGCTCACACGATTATGAGTGCGCCCGCACCTTCACGGAAATCACCTGTAAAAAAGCTACTGATTGTTGTCAAAATTGACATTGTAGAGAGGTGCGCCCGCACAACAAAACGGTGCGCTCGCACGGGTTGGTGTACGGAATTAATGAAAGCTCGTGACGGTGGTGGTACTAGTCCGCTCGATTCACCGCCGTACTGTTCGAATTTGATGGTCGTGATTGGATTATAAGGGCAGCAAATTTGAACCGAGTGATGTTTAATGGTGAGAAGCAAATGGCCTCTTGATCAAAATTGAATCGCTGATGATTGATGATAGTGGATGATCGACGGTGGACGATGACTCGATGAGGTTGATTGATGAAGATGAACGAAGGGTGATGATTGATGACCGTCGAGGATGGACGGTGATGCTGATGATGATTGATAAATGGTGATGATGGAAGATGATGATGAACGGGGTGAAGAGAGGTAGCAGCGAAGAAGATGGGGTTTGGGGGTCTGATTGTTTTAGTGGGCCTAAGAGCATGAGTAGTGGTAAGTCACTACCTTACTTACTCACAATCATATATGATCTTATCTCTCTTCCACCTCATCATCCACATCACTTTCCACTATCTTGAGTTACTATTACGAGTCACCTCATTTATTTTTCTTCAATGGTGAGGTTGCCCACCACGCTCTCTCTCCTAATTTTATCAATGTACCCCACCATTTATTCTCTCTCTTATGTATTACTAATTATTTTTGGTTATTGAGCTTACATAAATGATTAATAAAACTAATGACATCGTTAATTATTATTTTTTAATTAAAGCATTTTATTATGTAAGCTATTTAATTTATTTATTTTGAATTCTAAATGAAAATTAAAATAACATAAATTTAGATCACATAATTTATAAAACAACGAAATGCATAAACATTTAAAATACAATCTACATTAACAACGACTTTGGTCTTCTTAATCTTTTCATTCGTTGCCGAAACGACCCCATATATGTTCAACCAAGTCATTTTTTAATGCAATATGGGTCTCCCTATCACGAACATTATTTATGTTCGCCATATAACCACTTAAATTGAGCCTATCCAATCGTCCATTTCTCACGATAAATGGTTGGTTGTTGTTACCGTTTGATGATCCAACTACATTTTGAGGTTGATCATTGATAAATTCCGATGCATCGTAATGCAAATATCCATCTCGCTCATCTTCGACAATTATATTGTGCATGATAATACATGCCATTACGATTTTCCATAAAATTTCAGTCGACCAAGCTAGACCTGGTTGACGTATTATTGCAAATCGAGCTTGTAACACTCCAAAGGCACGTTCAACGTCCTTTCGGTAACTCTCTTGCTTCTTGGTAAATAATTTATGCTTACCGATTTGTGGATGTTTGATTGCTGGGATAAATGTTGCCTATTTTGGATAGATACCGTCGGTAAGATAATATCCCATATTGTATGTATTTCCGTTGACATTGAAGCTAACATTTGGAGCTCTACCCTCACAAATATCAGAGAACACCGGTGACCGCTGGAGGACATTTACATCATTATAAGAACCTGGTGTACCAAAGAAAGCATGCCATATCCACAAGTCTTGTGAAGCAACAGCCTCTAAGATTATAGTCGATGTTTTACTTCACCCTTGATATATTCCTTTCCATGCACGTGGACAATTTTTCCACTCCCAGTGCATGCAATCAATGCTTCCCATCATGCCAGGAAATCCACGAATATGACTTTCGCGGAGGAGTTGCTCAGTATCCGTAGTATTCGCCCTCCTCAAGTACTCAGGTCCAAATTCAGAGACGACCCCTTCAACAAAGTGATAGAGATATTCCCTTGCAGTACTTGACGCGAGTTTAAGATATTTGTCAACTGCATCGGCTGATGTACCGTACGCTAACATTCGAATTGTTGCAGTGCATTTATGGAGGGGGGATGCACCTAGTCTTCCGATGGCATCTGGCCTTTGTTGAAAGTAAACATTACTTTCTCTTAATTGGTTAACAATGCGTGTGAACACATTTTTACGCTTGCGAAATCGTCGGCGAAACATATCGTCTGTGTACAATGGTCGGGGACTAAAGTAGTCGTTATATAGCCGTATATCAGCATCTTCTCGATCTCTTGGTACATACCACCTTTGGTACGTAGGTTCAGGAGTGAAGGGGACCTGATAAGTAGAGGTTACCAGGGGAACAACATATGTATTGATCGCTTCCTCGATCAATTCATCTTCTTTTCGCCTTTCAGTAATTGATTCATGCCACTCTACAAAGTCGTTCACCATGTAGTCAAATAACCCTGAACTAGATGAACTAGAAGAATTTGAATCAGAGTTCATTTGTTATATTTTTTGTTGAGAGGAGGAGAGTGTTTTGTTGCAGAAATGATACTTATATTTGTGTGTTAAACTATGAAGTAAAACTCCCTTATATAGACCTTGTGAAATAATTCAAAGCAAATAACTATTGTTTATGATGTATGGGCACTAAAGTATAACAAATGTGATTTTTGATAAGGTTTTACAGATTTTCTTCATTGATAAATAAATAAATGGGGAACCAACTCCAAAATATTAGATTTCTAATAAGGTTTGTAGATTTCTTTTGTGTGAGAATTCAATGTATGGGCACACATAACTGTAAAAGATGATAATTTTCTGACAATTCAATGTATCAAATGTGATAATTCAATGTATCAAATGTGACAATTCAATGTAGCATGGCAGTAAATTTAGCAGGTATATAGAATATTTCTCATTGTGGAGTTAGTATTAATGATATTATTATTTGCAAAAAATAATTTTTAAAGTTAATAGAAATAGAGAAATTATAATAAAAACATGAACTTCATTACATTAAGAAATAACAATAAAATATTACAAACGAAATTTAAAACAATAAAGGTAACATTACATCAATTAAAACTAATATAGATAGTTTGGCTAACTTAATTGATGTCTAAACTAGCCTAAAAGATGTGCAAATTCTTGCTTTAATTTCAGATAACTTTCTTTTTCGTTTTCAGATAGATTTGGTTTTGCAAGAAGGACACTGAATAACTTGAACCTCTTTTCCCCCTCTTTTTTCCGAGCTTTGATGGCATCTCGTTCCTTTTGATACTCGAGCATACGTTCCGCTACATCAATACGCCTCTCGTCAACATCTTTGTGTTTTCCTTTTATCACATTCATCTCTGACAGGGCTTGAGTAAAAGACTCTAAATTTTGAATTTCAGAACTACCAACATTTTGAATACCAGAACTAGCAACAGATTTACCTTTCCTTTTTGTTTTTTTCACCCCATCAGGACGACGACGCCGAGTACGAAGTATTGGACATTCATCAGCTGGAGTATCAGGTTCTGATCTTTTCGAACTGCCACCACCACTAGAAGGTACTTCTAGGTCTATTGGTCTCCATTTGTCTAAGTCTCTCAACATCTCCCAACAACCAATTAAACCAAAGAGTGCACCATTACACGTCCCTCTATATATTTCATGAGCTTCAGTCATCTCATCATGAGTGTTGGTGCCACTCTTATATCTTTTTATTGCCTCACCATAACAACCAACACATGTACTCACATCTCTATTTATTCTTCCCCACCGACTTTTCATATATCTCAAACTTCTAGGGCCCATGGTGGATGGATTATCTTCTCTAGCTTGATCATACAAGGCCATAATGTTTCTCCACATTATAGCCAAACTTTGATCCGTTGCCGTCTCTGGATCTTCAACTGCACATTCTATCCAAGCCGAGATGAGTGCATCATCTTCTTTTGCATCCCATTTTTCTCTCGACACAATGGTGTTGCTTTCATATGGAGTTTCAACAACATCATCATCGACATCATCATTAGCACCATCAACATCATCACCAGCTTGTTGTGAACCCCTTGGATCTTCGGGTGGGGTTAGGTTACTGCTTCTTTCTCCCCCGGGAGTTGTTGGACTGTTTTGATTTATTTGGTTTACACCATATTGTTGTGACATTGGGAACATATAACCAGATGGATAATTTTGGGGAATTTGTGGAAAATTTTGATTTGGAAATTGATTTGGGAATTGTTGTGGGAAATTTGGGTTTGAAAATTGATTTGGGAATTGTTGTACAAATTGTTGGTTTGGATGCATTGGTTGGTTAGGCATGTTATAAAATAACATCCTTTGAGCATTTGGATTAGTAAGGTTATTTAGATCAAAAGGAAAATTAATTTGGAAATTTGGAGAATTGGAAGATCGGTAATTTTGATTATTTTGAGAGGAACCACTTTCGTAATTAGGATTATTAAGATCCATAATTACGAAATATATTTATATGTGAATACTATGTAAATTTGATTTTACAATGATAAAGAGAGGGTAAAATTTAAAGGATGCAAAACTATATCAATATTAGGCTCTATTTATAGATAAAATAACAAGAATCCCGTTGGTGTAATTATTTTTTTGAAAAAAATTTAAATAAGTTATCAAGTGAACGTTATAAAATTAATGAGTGAAGAAAAATAGCTGTTGTATTGTCATATGGTTTCATGACAATAGTTACCGTTTAAATCAAATAATTCCAACAAAAGATGCTTGCAAGGGACACTTGGCGATTTTTGTTTGGACCACAAACTACTGCTGACGCGCGTCAGATATGTCAGGTATTTTTTTTTTTTTTTTTTACATTTCAGCGATTAACGGCTAGGATTTAAGATGGATGTACCGTGGGTCCCGCGCGTCAGGTCCCCTTCAGAAGTTGCATCCCCTTGCTATGGTCTTGTTGTGAGTCACCTTCCTCAATAGTGAGCTAACTCACAACTAGGAGAGAAGGTGTTGTGATGTTAGAAGCAACTCACCATTGATGGTGCTCTAAGGGAGAAAGGGCTGATTCATTTGGGGTCTTTATTGCTCATCTTTTCTTTTTCCTTTTTTTCTTTTATTTAGTTTAATTTGTTTTTATTTCATTTTACTTATTTTTCCTCTTTTATTTGCTTAGTATAAATAGAAACTTTCAAGAAACTTCATTACCATGTAAATATTTAGTTTAGTTCTCTCAATTTTAGGGTTCTTCATTAGTCTTAGTTTTTTATAGAAAAAGTGAGGAAAATTCAATGAAAAAATTGGGGCTTTTCAATTTCAAGGGGTGACAACTTGTTTTGGAGATCTACCATTAATCAATGAGCATTTCTTAATCTCTCTCCTCATTTATTGTTTTATTTATTTATTTATTAGTTTAATTGTTTTTGCTTAATTTCATGTTCATGTTTTAATTAGTTTTTTCAATCTTTAGATTAGTGACTAGAATCATGCTTTTATTTGTTAAAGTATTTAAATTTATTGTTTTTATGTTTATGGAGTAGTTTATTGGTTAGGGTTAGGGGTGAAGCTTGGAATTAGTTATGATTTTTGAAGTGAATTCATGACGATGTTGTGATTAAATTGTGATTTGGTAATTAGGATTTCCATGTCTAGTTAGATTAGTAGTTGCAAATGCTAATTCTAGTTGGTTGATTGGAGTGTTTTATGCTAATTTGTCAAGAGATTGAGGATTAGTATAGGCATATGGGATGAACAAGTCTTAATTGTGCATTTTCCTAATCTAGAGGTCATGCGAAAGCTCTCCATCGGGATTAGGCAACCAATGCGTTCTATCCGAGAGGTGGCTAATGCTATATTCATGGTTTTCCCCCTAATTGTCATTTCCTTGCAATGTTGATTGATTGAACTTTCGTCTAATCCTAATGAAACCAGGTGGAACCCCATTCCCCTAGTTTATCTCATTCTTGTTGTCTTTCGTTAATTAGTCGTAGAAGTTTTAGCTCATTGCAAAACCTAATTCCATTCCTATTCTAAGCTAGCTTGATTTTGTTAAACTCGTTCTCACCGTTCTCTCGGGACGATCCCGTACTTACCGCTATAATCAATATGGTTGGTTAGTTAGGTGTTTCTATAAATTTTGTTTGACTAAGTGGCTTTCGTATAACGACGCGAAAATCGCTTGTCACTCTACCTATTGAGCTAGTAGGCTAACGTTCTCTCGGAGTAGGAATACTAGAATGAAATCATATTTTAACTTCTAGAAGTAAATATTTTCAAATTAAAAGTAAGCAAAACAATATAGAAAGTAAAACAAACATCATTAACCCATTTCCACAATTTCCTTATCAATATAAACAGTGTTGTTGTTCCTTATAATAGAAGCAGCAACAGCAACAGTAGGAGTATCATCAGAATCAGTCAATTCAGGAACTTAAGATGAATTTCCCCTCCCATTACACCGTGAATTAAGATGAATTCACTGGGAAACAAACACAAAATATGACAAGCAACAAGAATAAGCAGCTTCAACTGCAGAACAACAGGAAAGAATGGGTTGCGACACAAAGAAAGCCGGAAGCTTCTATTAGAGACTTCCAGCAGAACAAGAGCTATATGATCCATTATGCATAGAGGGGTTCAATCCCCTGGCAAAATGTTCAACAACTCAACAACTTGAGCATGCCAACCTGATTCACATGCTTATACAAAACAATAGTTGCACTGATAGTAAAAACTAAGACTTATTATCAGTTGAGTCCATGGGTTATTTGGTAGGTTTTCAAGGACTAGCTCACCTAAAAATTTCAATTTAACACAATCAATAAGTAAATTAAAACAGCATAAAACTACTTAGTACACTCCTAGGGGTAGTTTTTAGGTATTTTTCTAGCTTATTTTATTATATATTTATCTAATTTTATCATTTTTAACCTTTATTTATTTTATTTTATATTTTGTAGATTAATTAGCGTACTTAGTGACTTTTCTTAGTTTTTAGGTCTTATTTTTCTTACTTTATTTATTTTTCTTTGTTTCAATAATTTTATATTTTAATTATTTTAGTTTTCGTTATTATTTCTAAATTTATTCCTATTTTCTATTACTATTATTATTATTATTATTATTATTTATTTATTTATTTTTATTAAATTTATTATTGTTATTATTATTATTATTATTATTATTATTATTTGTTTTTCTTTTATTATTTTGTATTTCTCCCCTAGTGTTTTATTTTACTTGTGTAGGTGCTTATTGTTCGGGATGCGGGAGTACAAGTTACATGGGCCGTTTTGAAGTCAATAATGCGAAAGCCTTAGCCTACACCACCCTCTTCCTTATCCATCACCACACTAACAACACCACTCAATCACCTATCCCACCTCACTGCTCCACACACGGACCACCACCTATTCTCACCTACATCAACAACCATCCCCCCACCAGCAGCACGCTGCACCAAAACAATAGCCTAGAAAAGCAGAGTAAAATAGAGCAAAGAAAACAGAGCAAAATTTGTGCGCTCACACGATTATGAGTGCGCCCGCACCTTCACGGAAATCACCTGTAAAAAAGCTACTGATTGTTGTCAAAATTGACATTGTAGAGAGGTGCGCCCGCACAACAAAACGGTGCGCTCGCACGGGTTGGTGTACGGAATTAATGAAAGCTCGTGACGGTGGTGGTACTAGTCCGCTCGATTCACCGCCGTACTGTTCGAATTTGATGGTCGTGATTGGATTATAAGGGCAGCAAATTTGAACCGAGTGATGTTTAATGGTGAGAAGCAAATGGCCTCTTGATCAAAATTGAATCGCTGATGATTGATGATAGTGGATGATCGACGGTGGACGATGACTCGATGAGGTTGATTGATGAAGATGAACGAAGGGTGATGATTGATGACCGTCGAGGATGGACGGTGATGCTGATGATGATTGATAAATGGTGATGATGGAAGATGATGATGAACGGGGTGAAGAGAGGTAGCAGCGAAGAAGATGGGGTTTGGGGGTCTGATTGTTTTAGTGGGCCTAAGAGCATGAGTAGTGGTAAGTCACTACCTTACTTACTCACAATCATATATGATCTTATCTCTCTTCCACCTCATCATCCACATCACTTTCCACTATCTTGAGTTACTATTACGAGTCACCTCATTTATTTTTCTTCAATGGTGAGGTTGCCCACCACGCTCTCTCTCCTAATTTTATCAATGTACCCCACCATTTATTCTCTCTCTTATGTATTACTAATTATTTTTGGTTATTGAGCTTACATAAATGATTAATAAAACTAATGACATCGTTAATTATTATTTTTTAATTAAAGCATTTTATTATGTAAGCTATTTAATTTATTTATTTTGAATTCTAAATGAAAATTAAAATAACATAAATTTAGATCACATAATTTATAAAACAACGAAATGCATAAACATTTAAAATACAATCTACATTAACAACGACTTTGGTCTTCTTAATCTTTTCATTCGTTGCCGAAACGACCCCATATATGTTCAACCAAGTCATTTTTTAATGCAATATGGGTCTCCCTATCACGAACATTATTTATGTTCGCCATATAACCACTTAAATTGAGCCTATCCAATCGTCCATTTCTCACGATAAATGGTTGGTTGTTGTTACCGTTTGATGATCCAACTACATTTTGAGGTTGATCATTGATAAATTCCGATGCATCGTAATGCAAATATCCATCTCGCTCATCTTCGACAATTATATTGTGCATGATAATACATGCCATTACGATTTTCCATAAAATTTCAGTCGACCAAGCTAGACCTGGTTGACGTATTATTGCAAATCGAGCTTGTAACACTCCAAAGGCACGTTCAACGTCCTTTCGGTAACTCTCTTGCTTCTTGGTAAATAATTTATGCTTACCGATTTGTGGATGTTTGATTGCTGGGATAAATGTTGCCTATTTTGGATAGATACCGTCGGTAAGATAATATCCCATATTGTATGTATTTCCGTTGACATTGAAGCTAACATTTGGAGCTCTACCCTCACAAATATCAGAGAACACCGGTGACCGCTGGAGGACATTTACATCATTATAAGAACCTGGTGTACCAAAGAAAGCATGCCATATCCACAAGTCTTGTGAAGCAACAGCCTCTAAGATTATAGTCGATGTTTTACTTCACCCTTGATATATTCCTTTCCATGCACGTGGACAATTTTTCCACTCCCAGTGCATGCAATCAATGCTTCCCATCATGCCAGGAAATCCACGAATATGACTTTCGCGGAGGAGTTGCTCAGTATCCGTAGTATTCGCCCTCCTCAAGTACTCAGGTCCAAATTCAGAGACGACCCCTTCAACAAAGTGATAGAGATATTCCCTTGCAGTACTTGACGCGAGTTTAAGATATTTGTCAACTGCATCGGCTGATGTACCGTATGCTAACATTCGAATTGTTGCAGTGCATTTATGGAGGGGGGATGCACCTAGTCTTCCGATGGCATCTGGCCTTTGTTGAAAGTAAACATTACTTTCTCTTAATTGGTTAACAATGCGTGTGAACACATTTTTACGCTTGCGAAATCGTCGGCGAAACATATCGTCTGTGTACAATGGTCGGGGACTAAAGTAGTCGTTATATAGCCGTATATCAGCATCTTCTCGATCTCTTGGTACATACCACCTTTGGTACGTAGGTTCAGGAGTGAAGGGGACCTGATAAGTAGAGGTTACCAGGGGAACAACATATGTATTGATCGCTTCCTCGATCAATTCATCTTCTTTTCGCCTTTCAGTAATTGATTCATGCCACTCTACAAAGTCGTTCACCATGTAGTCAAATAACCCTGAACTAGATGAACTAGAAGAATTTGAATCAGAGTTCATTTGTTATATTTTTTGTTGAGAGGAGGAGAGTGTTTTGTTGCAGAAATGATACTTATATTTGTGTGTTAAACTATGAAGTAAAACTCCCTTATATAGACCTTGTGAAATAATTCAAAGCAAATAACTATTGTTTATGATGTATGGGCACTAAAGTATAACAAATGTGATTTTTGATAAGGTTTTACAGATTTTCTTCATTGATAAATAAATAAATGGGGAACCAACTCCAAAATATTAGATTTCTAATAAGGTTTGTAGATTTCTTTTGTGTGAGAATTCAATGTATGGGCACACATAACTGTAAAAGATGATAATTTTCTGACAATTCAATGTATCAAATGTGATAATTCAATGTATCAAATGTGACAATTCAATGTAGCATGGCAGTAAATTTAGCAGGTATATAGAATATTTCTCATTGTGGAGTTAGTATTAATGATATTATTATTTGCAAAAAATAATTTTTAAAGTTAATAGAAATAGAGAAATTATAATAAAAACATGAACTTCATTACATTAAGAAATAACAATAAAATATTACAAACGAAATTTAAAACAATAAAGGTAACATTACATCAATTAAAACTAATATAGATAGTTTGGCTAACTTAATTGATGTCTAAACTAGCCTAAAAGATGTGCAAATTCTTGCTTTAATTTCAGATAACTTTCTTTTTCGTTTTCAGATAGATTTGGTTTTGCAAGAAGGACACTGAATAACTTGAACCTCTTTTCCCCCTCTTTTTTCCGAGCTTTGATGGCATCTCGTTCCTTTTGATACTCGAGCATACGTTCCGCTACATCAATACGCCTCTCGTCAACATCTTTGTGTTTTCCTTTTATCACATTCATCTCTGACAGGGCTTGAGTAAAAGACTCTAAATTTTGAATTTCAGAACTACCAACATTTTGAATACCAGAACTAGCAACAGATTTACCTTTCCTTTTTGTTTTTTTCACCCCATCAGGACGACGACGCCGAGTACGAAGTATTGGACATTCATCAGCTGGAGTATCAGGTTCTGATCTTTTCGAACTGCCACCACCACTAGAAGGTACTTCTAGGTCTATTGGTCTCCATTTGTCTAAGTCTCTCAACATCTCCCAACAACCAATTAAACCAAAGAGTGCACCATTACACGTCCCTCTATATATTTCATGAGCTTCAGTCATCTCATCATGAGTGTTGGTGCCACTCTTATATCTTTTTATTGCCTCACCATAACAACCAACACATGTACTCACATCTCTATTTATTCTTCCCCACCGACTTTTCATATATCTCAAACTTCTAGGGCCCATGGTGGATGGATTATCTTCTCTAGCTTGATCATACAAGGCCATAATGTTTCTCCACATTATAGCCAAACTTTGATCCGTTGCCGTCTCTGGATCTTCAACTGCACATTCTATCCAAGCCGAGATGAGTGCATCATCTTCTTTTGCATCCCATTTTTCTCTCGACACAATGGTGTTGCTTTCATATGGAGTTTCAACAACATCATCATCGACATCATCATTAGCACCATCAACATCATCACCAGCTTGTTGTGAACCCCTTGGATCTTCGGGTGGGGTTAGGTTACTGCTTCTTTCTCCCCCGGGAGTTGTTGGACTGTTTTGATTTATTTGGTTTACACCATATTGTTGTGACATTGGGAACATATAACCAGATGGATAATTTTGGGGAATTTGTGGAAAATTTTGATTTGGAAATTGATTTGGGAATTGTTGTGGGAAATTTGGGTTTGAAAATTGATTTGGGAATTGTTGTACAAATTGTTGGTTTGGATGCATTGGTTGGTTAGGCATGTTATAAAATAACATCCTTTGAGCATTTGGATTAGTAAGGTTATTTAGATCAAAAGGAAAATTAATTTGGAAATTTGGAGAATTGGAAGATCGGTAATTTTGATTATTTTGAGAGGAACCACTTTCGTAATTAGGATTATTAAGATCCATAATTACGAAATATATTTATATGTGAATACTATGTAAATTTGATTTTACAATGATAAAGAGAGGGTAAAATTTAAAGGATGCAAAACTATATCAATATTAGGCTCTATTTATAGATAAAATAACAAGAATCCCGTTGGTGTAATTATTTTTTTGAAAAAAATTTAAATAAGTTATCAAGTGAACGTTATAAAATTAATGAGTGAAGAAAAATAGCTGTTGTATTGTCATATGGTTTCATGACAATAGTTACCGTTTAAATCAAATAATTCCAACAAAAGATGCTTGCAAGGGACACTTGGCGATTTTTGTTTGGACCACAAACTACTGCTGACGCGCGTCAGATATGTCAGGTATTTTTTTTTTTTTTTTTTACATTTCAGCGATTAACGGCTAGGATTTAAGATGGATGTACCGTGGGTCCCGCGCGTCAGGTCCCCTTCAGAAGTTGCATCCCCTTGCTATGGTCTTGTTGTGAGTCACCTTCCTCAATAGTGAGCTAACTCACAACTAGGAGAGAAGGTGTTGTGATGTTAGAAGCAACTCACCATTGATGGTGCTCTAAGGGAGAAAGGGCTGATTCATTTGGGGTCTTTATTGCTCATCTTTTCTTTTTCCTTTTTTTCTTTTATTTAGTTTAATTTGTTTTTATTTCATTTTACTTATTTTTCCTCTTTTATTTGCTTAGTATAAATAGAAACTTTCAAGAAACTTCATTACCATGTAAATATTTAGTTTAGTTCTCTCAATTTTAGGGTTCTTCATTAGTCTTAGTTTTTTATAGAAAAAGTGAGGAAAATTCAATGAAAAAATTGGGGCTTTTCAATTTCAAGGGGTGACAACTTGTTTTGGAGATCTACCATTAATCAATGAGCATTTCTTAATCTCTCTCCTCATTTATTGTTTTATTTATTTATTTATTAGTTTAATTGTTTTTGCTTAATTTCATGTTCATGTTTTAATTAGTTTTTTCAATCTTTAGATTAGTGACTAGAATCATGCTTTTATTTGTTAAAGTATTTAAATTTATTGTTTTTATGTTTATGGAGTAGTTTATTGGTTAGGGTTAGGGGTGAAGCTTGGAATTAGTTATGATTTTTGAAGTGAATTCATGACGATGTTGTGATTAAATTGTGATTTGGTAATTAGGATTTCCATGTCTAGTTAGATTAGTAGTTGCAAATGCTAATTCTAGTTGGTTGATTGGAGTGTTTTATGCTAATTTGTCAAGAGATTGAGGATTAGTATAGGCATATGGGATGAACAAGTCTTAATTGTGCATTTTCCTAATCTAGAGGTCATGCGAAAGCTCTCCATCGGGATTAGGCAACCAATGCGTTCTATCCGAGAGGTGGCTAATGCTATATTCATGGTTTTCCCCCTAATTGTCATTTCCTTGCAATGTTGATTGATTGAACTTTCGTCTAATCCTAATGAAACCAGGTGGAACCCCATTCCCCTAGTTTATCTCATTCTTGTTGTCTTTCGTTAATTAGTCGTAGAAGTTTTAGCTCATTGCAAAACCTAATTCCATTCCTATTCTAAGCTAGCTTGATTTTGTTAAACTCGTTCTCACCGTTCTCTCGGGACGATCCCGTACTTACCGCTATAATCAATATGGTTGGTTAGTTAGGTGTTTCTATAAATTTTGTTTGACTAAGTGGCTTTCGTATAACGACGCGAAAATCGCTTGTCACTCTACCTATTGAGCTAGTAGGCTAACGTTCTCTCGGAGTAGGAATACTAGAATGAAATCATATTTTAACTTCTAGAAGTAAATATTTTCAAATTAAAAGTAAGCAAAACAATATAGAAAGTAAAACAAACATCATTAACCCATTTCCACAATTTCCTTATCAATATAAACAGTGTTGTTGTTCCTTATAATAGAAGCAGCAACAGCAACAGTAGGAGTATCATCAGAATCAGTCAATTCAGGAACTTAAGATGAATTTCCCCTCCCATTACACCGTGAATTAAGATGAATTCACTGGGAAACAAACACAAAATATGACAAGCAACAAGAATAAGCAGCTTCAACTGCAGAACAACAGGAAAGAATGGGTTGCGACACAAAGAAAGCCGGAAGCTTCTATTAGAGACTTCCAGCAGAACAAGAGCTATATGATCCATTATGCATAGAGGGGTTCAATCCCCTGGCAGAATGTTCAACAACTCAACAACTTGAGCATGCCAACCTGATTCACATGCTTATACAAAACAATAGTTGCACTGATAGTAAAAACTAAGACTTATTATCAGTTGAGTCCATGGGTTATTTGGTAGGTTTTCAAGGACTAGCTCACCTAAAAATTTCAATTTAACACAATCAATAAGTAAATTAAAACAGCATAAAACTACTTAGTACACTAGTGTAATTCATTTAATAGACAATTGTGCTACTTCTCTCAAAATTAGTTCTGCAAATATTCGGCAAATCATACAAAAACGAATTTATAATTTAAGTTCAAATTAGTAAAGATCAACATCAAATCTAAAAATAAAAAAACACAAATCATTTATCACTAGCCATAGCTTTTGTTCGAGCTGCAACTACTCTAATTCGAAAAAGTAGCACAATCAACAAACTTATAAAAAACCCTAATTAACATGCTAAAACCATTTGAATAAATTGTTCAATCAAATTAAAATTTTGTTTAAATTAATTTGAATATTTGGGGAAAGAAACCCTAATTCGAACATATAAAACACAAAAACCTCAATTGAAACCCTAAAAAAACAAAATCAACAATCAAAACACTTACTCCAATTGTAAATCTCCGCAAATATTAGACGAGGAAGCACTGGAGGAAGATCGAAGACTTCGAGTTCCATAGTGGAGAGGAAGAGACGAATCTGAGTGCAAAAATGGAAGAAGAAAGAAAAGGAAGGAGAAAATAGAAGATTGAAAATCGCAGAGGATTTGGAAGAGGAAAGAGAAAACGGAAGGAAGATAGATAAAGTAAATCTAAAAATCTGGAAGAAAGGGGGAGGTCATTCAAGGCATGGGAAGTTACTATATTACCCTTATTTTTTGATTTGGTCGGGCGAGATAAGGGTCGTTGGATTAAATTGATCGAGGGCTGAGATTAGTTCTCAGTTCTCATCTTAAGGGGTGGTTCTCACCAGATCCTGATTTTATATATATATATATATATATATATATATATATATATATATATATATATATATATATATATATATATATATATATATATATATATATATATATATATATATATAATTTCTGGGAGCCCGCTTAGCTCAGAGGTTAGAGCATCGCATTTGTAATGCGATGGTCATCGGTTCGAGTCCGATAGCCGGTTTTTTTCTATTTTTCTTTGTTCTTTAGATATATTTTTATCTTATTTGAAATCCAAGACCAAAGAAAATAATAAGGGTGCTTTTCCCTTCTTTAAAACAATCTATTATGTCGTAGCAACTTACAACTAGGAAGAAAAGGAAAAGCAAAGGGTTCAATCTCGGCAGATCAAATCCGGAAAAACTCTTTCTTTTCCTTTTTTTTTACTTACATATTGTAATACAAAATATATAATATATAAAAAGGTTTGTATATTAATGTATATACAATCCATTTCATTAGAATCCAACACTTCGAAATCCAACATTTCAGGGGATTTCGTTTCATTTATCATTTAGTTCAGTTTTAATTTAGGGTTTTTTTGTAAAATGGAATATATATATATATATATAAATAGAAATAAAAAAAATAAAATAAAAATAAAGAAAGGAGTCTTTATGTCGCGTTACCGAGGGCCTCGTTTCAAAAAAATACGCCGTCTAGGAGCTTTACCTGGACTAACTAATAAAAGGCCTAGAGCCGGAAGTGATCTTAGAAACCAATCACGTTCCGGGAAAAGATCTCAATATCGTATTCGTCTAGAAGAAAAACAAAAATTGCGTTTTCATTATGGTATTACAGAACGACAATTACTTAAATACGTTCGTATCGCCAGAAAAGCCAAAGGGTCAACAGGTCAGGTTTTACTACAATTACTTGAAATGCGTTTGGATAATATCCTTTTTCGATTGGGCATGGCTCCGACTATTCCTGGAGCCCGCCAATTAGTTAACCATAGACATATTTTAGTTAACGGCCGCATAGTAGATATACCAAGTTATCGTTGCAAACCCCAAGATACTATTATGGCGAGGGATGAACAAAAATCCATAGCTCTAATTCAAAATTCTCTTGATTTATCCCCCCGCGAGGAATTACCCAAACATTTGACTCTTAACCCATTCCCATATAAAGGATTAGTTAATCAAATAATAGATAGTAAGTGGGTCGGTTTAAAAATAAATGAATTACTAGTGGTAGAATATTATTCTCGTCAGACGTAGCCCTAAATAAAATAGAGAGCAAAGGTTACGGTTTCGTACAATTTGGCCCCTTTATTTTTCCAAAGTAAAATAAAATGACTTAAGGGTCAAAGTCAGGGGTTTGACCCAGATTTTCTCCCACTTATATATTCTATCCCATCCCGGGTTTTTCCTATTCATGTATCCTAGATTGGCAGAAAGATTTTCACTCCTTCCTTGTCTATTCTTTTATTTCCAGTATTTTAGGTATCGTAACAATGCGAAATAGAAGAAATATACATAAAAAAAAAGAAGGATCTAACTCTTATGTTCTAAAGTATTTCTTGTTGTTTGATTTGTTACAGTTCGAAATGTTGGCGAATTCAATTAGGTGAAAGTAAAGTACGGAAAGAGAGGGATTCGAACCCTCGGTAAACAAAATCCTACATAGCAGTTCCAATGCTACACCTTCAACCACTCGGCCATCTCTCCTACACAATGATTATGAATCAGAAACCGAAGAAATAGCGAGCCATTCTTATAGTTTATATTTTTAAGTATGACTAGGACTAACGCACCAATACTATAACTAATAATATAACGAATAGTAATAAGGTATTTTTTCTAAAAAATATTTCCTCGTAGGATTTAATTAAAATAAAAAACAAGTTTTCCTTGTGAAAGGATATATATGGATTCATATTTGCGAAGATGATGCTCCTATCCTTTAATTTTTCTATATCCGATATTTCCATGTATACCGGATTCGATCAATTAATTGAAATGAATCAACGGATTGATGGGTTTATGTTTTTTAGATTATAGAATCGATAATTAATGGATCCTCTTTGATCATGGTTCGATTTTGATTTAGACTACAATTCCATAAAATTCCTGTCTAGTTTTAAAGTGCTCACCAACAAATCCTTTCAATTTCACAGTTATTCTATTTCCATCATCGAATTATTATTAGATTCTCTTTCCTTTCGCCTTTAGATCATAATTCACTCAAAACTTTTTTTGGATCTGATCGAAAAATTCCTTGATTCTTCCGCTTCGATGAAATCGGAATAGCTCTTATAGTACTCCATTTTATTTGTATGAATTCGAATGGGATTCAACTATTTCTTATTGATTTTTGAAAAAGTAGGAATTTGTTGGGTATTTGGAATAATTGGAATAAATAGAAGTATAAGTAGTCAAAAATTTGTATCTTTATTTACATTTTTTGTTTGGAAAAGAATCTGTTTTTATGTTATTTCGTACTGTACAAATTCTATGTTTGTGTAATCGTTTTCCCACAAGGGGTAATGAAAAGAATTTTAGAATGGATTGATACCTATGTCTAGAAATGGGAATTTTATTGATAAGACCTTTTCAGTTGTGGCCAATATCTTATTACAAATAATTCCGACAACTTCAGGAGAAAAAGAGGCATTTACTTATTACAGAGATGGTGTGATTTGATTTTCTTTATTATTTAGTTTCCTTTTACCGCTCCTAGTCTTATGAGGAAAGCACACGCTTCGGGATATAAAGAACAAATATTCTTATTCCATATGATAGAAATAAACCTACGCTTGTTGAAGGTGAAGTTTAGAAATAGAACAATTCCTTCTGTCGTGTATCCCCGATTGATGCAACCTCAGATACTATGCTTCAGTTATAGATTTTAGTATTGAACGAAAGGTTACACCTTTGTGTTTTGTATTACAGGTCAATTCTACTTCCTAGTAATGTAATATAGTACCAATAGGCGGCATAGGGGAAAAAGCACTACACCTAGCAATCGACAACACGAAAGCTTTGTTAAAAATTACTTACCTACTCCCTTTCGTATCTGGGTTGGGACTAACAAGAATGGTTGGGACAACAAACATCCATCTCGTTTGTACTTTGGATACCCGTATAACCATCGAAGACTGTTGAAGTGCCTATATCCTGGAAATTAGGAGGCGTTGAGGACAAAGGAATTGTTTGAGTTATCCTTTATATTTAGTATCAAGACACTTGATTCTAGTAAAAGCTCTTGCGCAAGAAGGTTGGCTAGAGATTTTTTGTAAAAACACTAGCCCCGCTCAGTTCATAATGAGAATGTTTTAACCCTTTTTGATTATTACATTACATGTATTTTTAATTCTCATTATGTATATTTAAGGGAGGAGCCGTATGAGGTGAAAATTTCACGTACGGTTCTGGAACGGAGATTCTTTGAATCGAATAACGACCGTAACGGATGTCAGCTCAATCTGAAGGAAATTATGCGGAAGCTTTACATAATTATTATGAAGCTATGCGACTAGAAATCGATCCCTACGATCGAAGTTATATACTCTATAATATAGGCCTTATTCACACAAGTAATGGAGAACATACGAAAGCTTTAGAATATTATTTTAGGGCACTAGAACGAAACCCATTCTTACCACAAGCTTTTAATAATATGGCAGTGATCTGTCATTACGTGCGGCTATCTCCACTATAGAAAGAAAAAGGAAGACAAAATCTTCTAGTAAATACTAAAAAAAAGGCTCGTTACAAATGCATCGTCCAAAACGACGATTTCCTTGAGCTGTAGCAAAGAAATAAACTTCATATTAATAGAAGTCAAAATATGCCTAGATACTTTTTTCTATGTCTATGGATAAAAAAAAGATCTAATTGATAGAGAGGAAGCACCGTAAAGATCAATTAATGGGGTTTTGGGCCAATACATTAAGATAAAGAACTGCTTACTTATGTCTATATATAAGATAGAAAAAAGTAAGGAATTGACTTATGTAATAGAGTTGATCCACTAAGACTAAGATATTGAGCGGCGGTGTAGGATCAAATCCCAAAGATAGTAAGTCTTTTCTTTCTTACTTATGAAGGAAAGCCTTTTTCAAAGATTCTATATAAATCTCGATATGAAACCGAGATAGTTACCTTGCGGAAAATATGAAGGATAGGCGTAAATACTTGTGCTTTCTTCTTCTGCAGGTGGGAGAAAAGATAAAACTGAAACTGATTTTTAATTAAATCAAAATGGAAGTTTGAAACTCATCTGATTAACCTCTTTTGGTTCCTTCGAACAGTAGAATAGAAATCAGAAATCTATGAACAAAAAGAAATCGCATTCGGTTTAATAGGACACCATAAAGAATTGACTGCGGAGCCGTATGAGGTAGGAAACTCTCAAGTACGGTTCTAAGGGAAGGAATTGACCTTATTCCTATTCCGACCGGGGAGAACAAGCCATTCGACAGGGAGATTCTGAAATTGCGGAGGCTTGGTTCGATCAAGCCGCTGAGTATTGGAAACAGGCTCTAACGCTTACTCCTGGGAATTATATTGAAGCGCATAATTGGTTGAAGATCACGGGGCGTTTCGAATAAAAGAAAAAATTGTTATTTTTTAGAATTCTTTTTGGTCTATTAGTCAAATAAAATGGAATCATTCTTCGAGAAAGAACCAATTAAAGAATTTCTTTCTATCGGTTTTCAGATCATTCTGGTTTGTCTGGTATTTCGTAGGGATAAAGAATACAGAGCTAGAATACAGAATAGATTTATTTCTTTTCGTCTATTAGCTATTAATACAAATAAATAAATTACTATTTTAAATAAAAAAAAAATATTTTAGAATAATGAATAATATTTCTATATTTATAGATAGAAATATTATTCATTATTCTAAAATACTAAATCTAAGTTGCACAAAAAAATCATTTTTATATTAAAAAAACCTAAAAAGGGCTTTGAAAAAAAAAAGGTCCGTTGAGCGCCACACGTCTATGTCATAATAGATCCGAACACTTGCCCTGGATCGACTTCCAGATCATAATTGCTCTAGTAAATAACTAAAAAAAATAGAGAGATGGGAGATAGAAATGAAAGAAATAAATTTTAAATATCTCTCCGAGGTTCACCAATTATTTGAATGTTGGCAGGTCTCTTTGTATATCTTGTCCGGAAAGAGGAGGACTCAATGATTATTCATTCGCCGGAACCAGAAGTAAAAATTTTGGTAGATAGGGATCCCGTAAAAACTTCGTTTGAGGCATGGGCCAAACCTGGTCATTTTTCAAGAACAATAGCTAAGGGCCCTGAAACTACTACATGGATCTGGAACCTACATGCTGATGCTCACGATTTCGATAGCCATACCAGCGATTTGGAGGAGATCTCCCGAAAAATTTTTAGTGCCCATTTCGGTCAACTCTCCATCATCTTTCTTTGGCTGAGTGGTATGTATTTCCACGGTGCCCGTTTTTCCAATTATGAAGCATGGCTAAGCGATCCTACTCACATTGGACCTAGTGCCTAAGTAGTTTGGCCGATAGTGGGTCAAGAAATATTGAATGGTGATGTAGGGGGAGGTTTCCGAGGAATACAAATAACCTCTGGATTTTTTCAAATTTGGCGAGCATCTGGAATAACTAGTGAACTACAACTTTATTGTACCGCAATTGGTGCATTGGTCTTTGCAGCATTAATGCTTTTTGCTGGTTGGTTCCATTATCACAAAGCGGCTCCAAAATTAGCTTGGTTCCAAGATGTGGAATCTATGTTGAATCACCATTTAGCAGGACTACTAGGACTTGGGTCTCTTGAAGGAAATAATGCCCTTGGTCCAAGTATGCATTCTATGTTAAGTCTAATAAATGCGGTTCAGTATTAATTAACAAGTTAATAATTCAGTGAGATCAAGTGAGCTGAATGCCTAGCTAGAGGCCGCTTCAGTTCAAGTGGAATTAATGATATTAATCCACAGCTTACTCTTGACTGAACCCGTAGGGTCACACAAATAGTACGTAAACGGATCAAGTATTTAATGGCATTAAATACTCCATCTATGAATATTCGGAACCGACGGATCTTGGTTTCAGTGGGAGCTAAGATCGTCACAGGCAAGAAATGAATACTCCGGAAACGATGATATTGCCGGAAACGGAAATATGGATCGTATCGGAAATATGAATATTATCCAAGTCGTAGATGTTGCCGGAAACGAAAACATGGTACGTATCGGAAAATATTATTGGAAATGGAAATATTACCAGAATCGGAAATATTGCCGGAAACGGAAATATTGTCAGAATCGGAAATATTACCGGAATCGGAAAATAATTCCGGAAACGGAAATATTAAATATTTGTTCGAAACGGAAATTAATTCCGGAATCGGAAATATTAAATATTGTTCGTATCGGAAATAAATTCCGGAACTGGAAATTTAATCGGAAGCGTATCGTACGAATTAGCATCGGACGAGGCCTGCCGGACGAAGGCCCAGCACGAAGCCGGGCCATCGCCCAGCAAGCACGCGCGCCACAAGCCCAGCCAAGGCAGCGCCCAGGCCTACCGCAAGGCAGGCCCAGCGCGCGCCAAGGCCACGGATGCGTGGGCCGCGCTGCGTGGGCTGCTGCTCGCACGCGCATGGGCAGCCCTTGTGGCTGCCGTGTGTGTGTGAGTTTGTGCTCATGCGTGATTCCTAAATCTACAAGAGTTAGTGTATGATTAAATTCCTATTCCTAATTGGATAAATTAATTAAATAGAATTCATGTAGGATTCTAATTTCAATTAATTCGTATCCTACTAGGATTACGATTCCTTTTCCATAACTCTATAAATAAAGGCCTAGGGGTCATTATTTATACACAAGTTTTAAGTATTCAAAACTAAGATTTTTAAGCAGAAAAATCAGCCAATATTCTTGCCTACCTAACCGAAAATATTAGAACCTTAAGGGCGATTCTAGTTGGTCAATCTTAAGGCGGATCCGGACGTGCTGTGGACTATCTACGGAGGGACGACACTTGGAGTCCTAAAGACTTGTTCTTGTTCGGTTCGGGCGCAGCTAGGGAAGGCACGCAACAAAGAGTATGCATCTAAACTATGCTAAATGATTATGTGTAAATAATATGTTTCCTGGCTTTATGGTTTTTCCGCATGATTTATGAACTGTCATATGAATCATAACCCAACAGTGGTATCACGAGCCCCTTATTATTTTCATAATCTAAATTGCATGAACATGGTTAAATATTACAAATTTGCAAGAATTAAAAGGGGTGATTAATTTTCGTAATTGTTAATTAATTGCAAATTGCGTTTATTTAATTATACGTACGCAGTTTTTCGGCAGATTCTTCGTTACTCATCCGAATTGAGTGATTTTTGTGTCAATTCCGCATGTAAAAGGCATTCTAAAATTTTGACAAAAAAAGTATTTTTCTGCCGAACCCAGAATTCTCAAATTCGAAGCCTAACTATGACTTTTCGAAGGTTTTAGTTTTTCGAATGCAAAATTTCGTAAATTTAAGATGTTAAATTAAATATTTGCGATTCTTGTTGATAAATCTTGAATTTTTGATTGACCTACTGCATATGTTTAACAAGTTTGAATGCCTAGTCTTGTTAATTATGCAATCTAATTATTAATTATGATTAATTTGTTGAAAATTAGAATAATTTAGAATTAATTTGATTTTCATAATTAATTGTAATTTAATTAGAAACCTATGATTAAAAACCACCATAAAAATTGTAAATTTACGATAAATTTTAAATTTTTATGACCTAGACTTGAATCCATAACAATCGGAAATCAATTGGATAATAAATTTTCGATTTTTTCGCCCTAAAATTATGAAATTAATATTATTTATTAATTTGTCATTAATTTTAAATATAAATTTTAAATTTTTATGCGATTCGTTCATAAAACTTGCACGCACGAAGCAATGGACGCTTCGTGTTACCCTTAAGGGGTGTTGTATAATGCGGGCATGCGACGACGAGCAAGGGAGCTCGTCGCCCGTGCGGCACGAATGCAATGAGCAAGGGCGTAGTGCACGAGCACAAGGCAGCAGCCCTGCCTTGTGTCGTGTGCCACGAGCAATGGACGAATGGGCATGGGCGAAGGGCGAGCCAAGGCAATCGCGTGTGGGCAACAAGCGAGCTGCGCCACAACGCGCGCTGCCTCGCACAAGAGCGCGCAGCCTCGCGCGCAGCGAGCGCAAGCTCGCGTGCCACGAGCGCTGCGCCCATCATTGCTCGCGCGCACAGCGAGCGATGTCGCGCGCCCAGCGAGCGATGTCGCGCGCCCAGCGAGCGATGGCTCGCGCGCCCAGCGAGCGATGTCGCGCGCCCAGCGAGCGATGTCGCGCGCGCGCACTGCGAGCGATAGCTCGCGTGCGATGAGCGCTGGCGCGCGCAGCGAGCACCAATGCGTGCGGAGGCTTGCGATAGGGAAGCAGCAGCTATGCGACGAGCGCATGGGCTGCGCGCACATGGCCATCAATGGCTGTGTGCGTACGGCCCATGGGCGTGCAACGCGTAGGGTGTTTGCGTTACGATTAGATCGTTTTGAATGTTTAATTTGAAAATTTCAGTTCACGTAATTTTAATTAATTTTAAAATTAATAATTTGAATTATTTTCTTGGATTTTAATTTTGAATATTATAATTATAATAAATGTTATTTATTCTAATTATTTTACTAAAATTAAAATCATGAATTAATTTAAATACGACTGAAATTAAATTAAATTTTTGGATTCAATTATAAATTGATATGAGCTTTAAATTTTAATTAAATTTGTATGTTTCCGGTTGGACTAGAAATATATTTTTATGTTTAAAATTGGTAAAGCATATGAATTTATTGGTTTAAGTGGGAGCGCTTTTTAGTCATAAACTCTTGATTAGGTCTACAAATCCTTAAGGTTAAAACAACTTGATTAGAATTAATAAGGACTGAATAATTGGTAGATTATTGGTGCCCTTGATTAATTGCTGCAAATGTTTACGTGATGCATAATGTGTTTTACTAACCAGCTATGTGGGCCATTCATGATAATGAATGGGTGAATGGTATATATTGTATATGTACTGTTTTGCAGGTTATGAAGTGACTAGTATGGCCCAAATAGGATAGAAAATATGGTCTGCGTACCATTAATTTGAATGTAATTGGTCTAAAGTACCAAAGTTATTTTTCAATTCAAATATGGTCTGCGTACCATCAAATAGTTGTAATTAGTTATAGCTTATCCTATTTGAAGAAAATGGTGCCTCCCACGGAGATTTTCAAGACGGACTTTGAAGTTAAAGCTTCAAGATGAAGTCGGGCCATACTAGATCACAAATATCTTATGCATGTTTTAAGTTATTTATTGCTTTAAATATGTCTTAAAATGCATGAGATCAAAAGCTTGATTATGTTGCATGATTAAGGATTTTAGTTCACTTAAAATCTAACCAACATAGTAAGAGCCTTAAGTTCCAAACTTAAAAATTGAGTTATAAGGTGCCATGCCAAAATATACACTTGCTTGGATATCTTTTACATCAATCTAGTAATAGTTTTCGCTCAGCGAGGTGTTACTTATTGGTCCTAAAGGGGCAAGGTACACAAATAATTGTGAGTACACGTTAGTTTTGGTGAAACTCAACGATATAAGTAAGGAGTCCTTTTATGTCGTGGCAAATTCGATAGGTTTACCTAATAAGTTCTTAGACGTACCTATCAACCAAGAATAGTTTCTAGACTATTAGCAAAAGGCTTTTGCTTACCTAAGATGTTCTAGGATTAAGTCGACAAACTGTGCTTAATTCTTCAATGATTTTAGGATCTTGGAATCATTTTATTCACACCTGCCGGAACAATAAAATCGAATAAAATGCTAATAACTTGTTTGAATTGCATGGTTGCTTTAATTTCAAGTTATTATTCATGATAAATGTTTAGACTTTGCATGCTTCAATGTATGTTTTAATTATTGTTTATAATTAAATATCTTGCACTGCAATAAATCCTTTTAGAAAGGTAACAGTAAATTTCCTCGATTGGTAGTGAATCCAAGAACGATTCACGGAAATGAGAGAAAATGAGCAATTTAAAATGTACGTTTCTTATATCGACTTTTATGGTTGTTTTCGAGAATCAAAATCGAATGGCAAACCGATTGGTGATTGTGAATTCAAAATGCAATGTAGTTTTGAGATCATAAAGCATTGAGTTTAATACGCTCAGCTTTACCAATGGTTAACAACCTAATATCTTTGTCCATTTAATTCTCGAATGAGTCTAGTCCCTAGACATTCGAATAGATCGATGCTTAGAGAACTTTAGAAGCTTCTGGTAAGATCATCTAGTTGAAACAAAATATTCAACATAAATTAAAATGGTAAAGAACCTTGTTGGTGACATTGGACATGTCTAACAAAGTATAAAAGTCAACACTAAAGAATTCAATTCTTAAGACTATAAGAAAGGGTACAAGAAATAGGAAAACAAAGGAACAAATGAAAGGAATTTACGATTCCGTTTCTACCTATAAGTTTATGTTTAAAGAGAAGTGACCTAGCAATCAAACTTCCTTGGTATCATATACCGCTTGAGGTTCTTACTTCGGTAATAACTCAAACAATGGAAGCTAGGATACACTAATGACCTACAAGTGGGAAATGAAGCATGGCAATGCTACATTAGTTGTAGGGTCATCTAGTTTGTTTTAAGTCCTTTCAAAGGCTGGAACTTAATGGCTATTTTGTTCCATAATCAGCATACCTAAATTTCTGCTTCAAACACAGAAAGACTCACATTCAGAAGAACAAAAACAATGCTTGTTTGTTTGTTTATTTGAATAAAATGGTCAATTACAGGTTGAGTCAATATGCTTGATTAAAACAAACAACTCTTTAAAGAACTTTACTAGGTTCAAATCAACCCCTTGATTTGAGTTCCACTAATCTTTGGCATTGTTGCTTAGACCATATCAACAAGTTAACATTCAAAAACTCTATTTTAATGGACTTTTGAAAGTTGGTTGATTTCTAGATCAACTTAAGACAAGCTAGTCTTACTTGTTGAAAGTAACAAAAGATGTGAACTATTGTTAGAACGCCTAGACAATAGAGTTCAAAGCTAAAGAAAGATTTTATGACTTTATTATTTCGCATGGATTTGAGTGAATGTAGGTTTATTTACTCAAATGTGATATAAGTTGAATCTGTTTGGCTAGTTCAAAGATTCAGAAGTATAAAATCCACTTGGCAAGAAATCATAAAGATCTAGGTTAGATCATGTTGATGATTACTTGAGACCAAATATGATCATCAATGATTGTGTGTTGTAATTTCACAATCTAGGTCCATGAGATATGGCATATCGTAGTTGGAATAATCGAAGTCAATTAGTACTTGATTCGATCAATGATGAATCATAAAGACTTTTCCTATAATTTCTAAAACAAAAGCTCAACTACCACCAAACTAAACCAAATTCGTCAAAGCTATTGAAAAGTAATTTCAGGATATCTTTTCAATTATATATATCTAAAGAGTTGCTAAACTCAGTGGGAGCTTAGTGTTTGTTATTCAACAAACTAAGGCCCAAGTCTAGATATATGTTTCATTGTGATTTATTCAAATGAGACACAAGGGTATTGTTTCTACCACGAATTTTTGAGAACATAATGTTTGTTTGCTCGAAATAATGTCCTTTTGGAGATTCGTTTCCAAAATGACAAGTGGGAGAAAATGTACCTCGAAAGTCTTCGAGGCGAACAACAAACATAAACGGACATTCCGGAGGCTTTTCGAAGTGCTTCAGAAAAACCGAACTTATTCTTTAAGGACTTTAGAAGTGGCTTTAAAGAATAGACATCTCTTAGAAGACTTTACAAGTGCTTCAAGGAAAACAGAATATTCAAAGGACTTTCAAGTGGCTATTGATATTCTATTGTTTGATGTTCTATACCCAAGTAGGCATAGAATTCAAGTCACTGAAACTATGAGATTCTTCTATTAGATAGTAAAGAAACATAGAGATCAGGTCAATGAAACTATGAGATTCTTCTATTAAATAGTGAAGAAACCTACAACTTGCAGTCAAACTATTATCATGTAGATTAATGAGTTTGTGACTTGTAAGAAAGCTATGACGAAACCCAGATTCCCTAAAATGGTTAGAGGCCATATATAGACTCAAATGTTTTAAATGGTTAGAGGCCATAAAACATACTCAATGTTTTGATGACAAAATTGAAATTTTGTTGATTTGCAAGAATAGTTTCACACCTATTAGTTGCAAGTTTGTTTTAAGGATAAAAACCATCAAACATGAAATTGTGTTCACACACAAAGCTAGATTAGTTGCTAAAGGTTACAAGCAAATTCACGGCGTGGATTGTGTTGAAACCTCATGCAAAATCGTAATGCTTAAGTCTATAATTCAAGCAATGATTGCATATTGGTACATATGGCAATTGGATGACAAAACGTATTCCTCAATCAAATGTTGGAAGAAAACTATGTACATGGTATGTCATAGGATTTGTGGATCCAAATAAATGCTTGAAAAGAAAAGCTAGTTTATAAAATCTAAGTACAGATTTAAGCAAGCGATTGGGAATTGGAATTGTATTTTAGTGAAGCTAATAAGTATTTTAGTTTCATAAAATATACATGATTCTTATAGATATATAAGAAGTTTAGTGGGAGTACATAAAACTTAATTGGTCCTATGTGTATCACACACATATCTCTCTATTGAGAAATAACATTCAAATGCTAATGACTTAGATTTGAAATTATTCATCAATGATGGACCATGGCGAAACTTAGTACATACTGGGTATTAAGATCTATTTACAAAGATCTTATGATATTGTTTTGGATTAAGTAATGGCATTTACTAAATCAAACACGAAAGACTCCATTGGAGACATTCGACCCATATGAATAAATCTAAGTAAAGGATGTTTGAACTATGTATAAGCATTTACTAAGTTAAACATCAAAGAGTCTAAATGAGATTCTTAAACCTATATTATATGTCAAAGAATTTAGTTGAATTTAGTATCTACTGAAACTAGATAAGCTAAAGTTACATGAATAGAATTCAATTGGGAAATATTCTGCAAAAGAATTTATCATGTATGATATAATATGAGGATCGCCAAAAACGTATCGTATGGCTTTAGGCATAACGAACATATACCAATCTCTATTGATCTAAGTGAAGATCAACTAGATTGAGATCAAGAATACTTATGGTACTTGAAAAGGTACATAGGAATAGTTCTTGATTCAAGGAAATAAAGATATGCTAAATATTGATGCTACACGCATAAACACTGGCAAAGGATCAAGCAAGACCCTTTGGAGTTAACCATTGACAAGGACGAGCTATAAAGCATCGTGTTTTGAAATGGCAAAATGGATTGGAGACCATGAGTTGTTGCGTGGGAAATTAAAATAATAATTTCTATGTTCTAAGATATAGTTGGAGAGTCTTCCACATATCTATGAACTGCTTGGATAGGTAAATCCAAACAAAGCATCACTAGCAACCTATACAGTTGAAGTAAAAGTAATTATTGCCTAAAGAGCAATAAAACAGGGTTGTTTAAAGTTCTTCACTGAACTTGGGTAGATCACCTATCTGCTGGCTTGATGGTTCTTCATTGAAAAATGCGTAGAACCACTCTTGAAAGCAAGAAAAACGTCTGCTAACTTGATGGTCCTTCATTGCAAAATGCGTAGAACCACTAATGTAGCAAGAAAGACTAGATCACAAAATAAACATACTCAAAAGATCTTATCATCATATCTCGAAGAACATTCGATGAAAAAGGATATTAAGATTGGCAAAGCATAATAACTAAACCTATGCAACAAGTGAGAAGCAACACTCACATTGTCGCACTGGAAATCAAGCATAGCTTTGAATTTCATGAATTGTTTTAGAAGATGGGTTTGAGGCCCATGGTTATAAAACATTGGGGTTGAACATTTATCATATATGAAATGTATTTTCATATTCCATTTAATCTTGGTTTAGTATTAAATGATGAGTCCCTTCAATTTGACAATATATTCAAGATAGACTGTCAGGACCAGTCCTGTGACTAAGAAATGTCTATCAAGTGAACTTGAATGTCAAAAGTTGAAAATGGTCCCTAGTCGGAGTTTTCTATAAAATTGGACGCATAGAAAACGTTAGACGACTAGAATGCAAGATGACTAGTAGTTCTGTTTCTTGAACTATGTGGACATGGCAATGTCATAATCATTTGCATAGATACTTACTTTGGGAAGACTAGTATCGGACAAGACCTATGAAACTTTACTGTAAGAGATGAAAATCTGTCATAAGTAAATTTCATTAAAATTATTAGACACTAAATCCTCAATACCTGAGTGATTTGAGATTACTTGTTTGAGAACTGGTTGCTTTGACGTTGACCAACCGTCGCACCGTAAAAGGAGGCTATAAAGGCAACGCTCAGGTAATCACCTATCAAACGAAGTCTAATCTCAAGATCGCAAGATTGGGATTGTCCTCCCATAAATCGGGATGAGATGCTTAAAAGTTGTACAAGGCCACTCGGAGAGCTAGAAACTGTGAAATGCATGGCCGTGCTCGGATGAATCATAGGCTATGATTATCTGTTTATTTGATCAGTTGAACTCTGAAACCGAGGAACACCTCTGGACATAATAAGGATGACAACTCTTACCTTATGTTCAAGAGCAAGCATCGAGCGACAAAGGAATTAGGAAATGCACACTTGTCCCTAAGGACAAGTGGGAGACTGAAGGAAATAATGCCCTTGGTCCAAGTATGCATTCTATGTTAAGTCTAATAAATGCGGTTCAGTATTAATTAACAAGTTAATAATTCAGTGAGATCAAGTGAGCTGAATGCCTAGCTAGAGGCCGCTTCAGTTCAAGTGGAATTAATGATATTAATCCACAGCTTACTCTTGACTGAACCCGTAGGGTCACACAAATAGTACGTAAACGGATCAAGTATTTAATGGCATTAAATACTCCATCTATGAATATTCGGAACCGACGGATCTTGGTTTCAGTGGGAGCTAAGATCGTCACAGGCAAGAAATGAATACTCCGGAAACGATGATATTGCCGGAAACGGAAATATGGATCGTATCGGAAATATGAATATCATCCAAGTCGTAGATGTTGCCGGAAACGGAAACATGGTACGTATCGGAAAATATTATTGGAAATGGAAATATTACCAGAATCGGAAATATTGCCGGAAACGGAAATATTGTCAGAATCGGAAATATTACCGGAATCGGAAAATAATTCCGGAAACGGAAATATTAAATATTTGTTCGAAACGGAAATTAATTCCGGAATCGGAAATATTAAATATTGTTCGTATCGGAAATAAATTCCGGAACTGGAAATTTAATCGGAAGCGTATCGTACGAATTAGCATCGGACGAGGCCTGCCGGACGAAGGCCCAGCACGAAGCCGGGCCATCGCCCAGCAAGCACGCGCGCCACAAGCCCAGCCAAGGCAGCGCCCAGGCCTACCGCAAGGCAGGCCCAGCGCGCGCCAAGGCCACGGATGCGTGGGCCGCGCTGCGTGGGCTGCTGCTCGCACGCGCATGGGCAGCCCTTGTGGCTGCCGTGTGTGTGTGAGTTTGTGCTCATGCGTGATTCCTAAATCTACAAGAGTTAGTGTATGATTAAATTCCTATTCCTAATTGGATAAATTAATTAAATAGAATTCATGTAGGATTCTAATTTCAATTAATTCGTATCCTACTAGGATTACGATTCCTTTTCCATAACTCTATAAATAAAGGCCTAGGGGTCATTATTTATACACAAGTTTTAAGTATTCAAAACTAAGATTTTTAAGCAGAAAAATCAGCCAATATTCTTGCCTACCTAACCGAAAATATTAGAACCTTAAGGGCGATTCTAGTTGGTCAATCTTAAGGCGGATCCGGACGTGCTGTGGACTATCTACGGAGGGACGACACTTGGAGTCCTAAAGACTTGTTCTTGTTCGGTTCGGGCGCAGCTAGGGAAGGCACGCAACAAAGAGTATGCATCTAAACTATGCTAAATGATTATGTGTAAATAATATGTTTCCTGGCTTTATGGTTTTTCCGCATGATTTATGAACTGTCATATGAATCATAACCCAACATCTCTTTCTTGGGCGGGTCATCAAATCCATGTATCTTTACCGATTAACCAATTTCTAAATGCTGGAGTAGATCCTAAAGAGATACCGCTTCCTCATGAATTTATCTTGAATCGGGATCTTTTAGCTCAACTTTATCCCAGTTTTGCCGAAGGAGCAACCCCGTTTTTCACTTTGAATTAGTCAAAATATGCGGACTTTCTTACTTTTCGTGGAGGGTTAGACCCAGTAACTGGAGGTCTGTGGCTGACCGATACTGCACACCATCATTTAGTTATTGCAATTCTTTTCCTGATAGCGGGTCATATGTATAGAACGAACTGGGGCATTGGGCATGGTCTAAAAGATATTTTAGAGGCTCATAAAGGTCCATTTACGGGCCAGGGATATAAAGGCTTATATGAGATCTTAACAACGTCATGGCATGCTCAATTAGCTCTTAACCTAGCTATGTTAGGTTCTTTAACCATCGTTGTAGCTCATCATATGTATGCGATGCCCCCTTATCCATATCTAGCTACTGACTATGGTACCCAACTTTCATTGTTTACACATCACATGTGGATTGGTGGATTTCTCATAGTTGGTGCTGCTGCGCATGCGGCCATTTTTATGGTAAGAGACTATGATCCAACTACTCGATACAACGACCTATTAGATCAGGTTCTTAGACATCGCGATGCAATCATATCACATCTTAACTGGGCATGTATATTTCTAGGATTTCACAGTTTTTGTTTATATATTCATAATGATACCATGAGTGCTTTAGGGCGTCCTCAAGATATGTTTTCAGATACCGCTATACAATTACAACCTGTCTTCGCTCAATGGATACAAAACACCCATGCTTTAGCGCCTAGTGCAACGGCTCCGGGTGCAACAGCAAGCACCAGTTTGACTTGGGGAGGTAGTGATTTAGTAGCAGTGGGTGGAAAAGTAGCCTTGTTACCCATTCCACTAGGGACCGCAGATTTTTTAGTCCACCACATTCATGCTTTTACAATTCATGTGACGGTACTAATACTTCTAAAAGGCGTTCTATTTGCTCGTAGCTCTCGTTTGATACCGGATAAAGCAAATCTTGGGTTTCGCTTCCCTTGTGATGGACCTGGAAGAGGGGGAACATGCCAAGTATCCGTGTGGGATCATGTATTCTTAGGGCTATTCTGGATGTACAACTCAATTTCGGTAGTAATATTTCATTTCAGTTGGAAAATGCAGTCAGATGTTTGGGGTAGTATAAGCGATCAAGGGGTGGTAACTCATATCACTGGAGGAAACTTTGCGCAAAGTTCTATTACTATTAATGGGTGGCTACGTGATTTCTTATGGGCGCAAGCATCCCAGGTAATTCAGTCTTACGGTTCTTCATTATCTGCATATGGTCTCTTTTTCCTAGGTGCTCATTTTGTATGGGCTTTTAGTTTAATGTTTTTATTTAGCGGGCGTGGTTATTGGCAAGAACTTATTGAATCCATCGTTTGGGCTCATAATAAATTAAAAGTTGCTCCTGCTACTCAGCCTAGAGCCTTGAGCATTGTACAAGGACATGCTGTAGGAGTAACCCATTACCTTCTGGGTGGAATTGCCACAACATGGGCGTTCTTCTTAGCAAGAATTATTGCACTAGGATAATGGCTAGGAGGATTTGAAAAGCATTATGGCATTAAGATTTCCAAGGTTTAGCCAAGGCTTAGCTCAGGACCCCACTACTCGTCGTATTTGGTTTGGTATTGCTACCGCACATGACTTCGAGAGTCATGATGATATTACTGAAGAACGTCTTTATCAGAATATTTTTGCTTCTCACTTTGGGCAATTTGCAATCATTTTTCTGTGGACTTCCGGAAATCTGTTTCATGTAGCTTGGCAAGGAAATTTTGAGTCATGGGTACAGGACCCTTTACACGTAAGACCTATTGCTCATGCAATTTGGGATCCTCATTTTGGTCAACCTGCTGTAGAAGCTTTTACTCGGGGAGGTGCTCTTGGCCCAGTGAATATCGCTTATTCTGGTGTTTATCAGTGGTGGTATACAATAGGTTTACGCACTAATGAAGATCTTTATACTGGAGCTCTTTTTCTATTATTTCTTTCTGTTATATCTTTACTAGGGGGTTGGTTACACCTACAACCAAAATGGAAACCGAGCGTTTCGTGGTTCAAAAATGCCGAATCCCGTCTCAACCATCACTTGTCAGGACTCTTTGAGTAAGTTCCTTGGCTTGGACAGGACATTTAGTTCATGTCGCTATTCCCGGATCCAGAGGAGAGTACGTTCGATGGAATAATTTCTTAGACGTATTACCACATCCTCAAGGATTAGGTCCCCTTTTTACAGGTCAGTGGAATCTTTATGCTCAAAACCCCGATTCAAGCAGTCATTTATTTGGTACCTCCCAAGGGGCGGGAACTGCCATTCTAACCCTTCTTGGGGGATTTCATCCACAAACGCAAAGTTTATGGCTAACTGATATGGCTCATCATCATTTAGCTATTGCATTTGTTTTTCTTGTTGCGGGTCATATGTATAGAACGAACTTTGGGATTGGGCACAGTATGAAAGATCTTTTAGAAGCGCATATTCCCCCAGGGGGACGATTGGGACGCGGACATAAAGGTCTTTATGACACAATCAACAATTCGCTTCATTTTCAATTAGGACTTGCCCTAGCGTCTTTAGGTGTTATAACTTCCTTGGTAGCCCAACACATATACTCTTTACCTGCTTATGCGTTCATAGCCCAAGATTTTACGACTCAAGCTGCGTTATATACACATCACCAATACATCGCAGGATTCATTATGACAGGAGCTTTTGCTCATGGAGCTATATTTTTCATTCGAGATTACAATCCGGAACAGAATGAAGATAATGTATTGGCAAGAATGTTAGACCATAAAGAAGCTATTATATCCCATTTAAGTTGGGCCAGTCTATATATATATATATATATATATATATATATATATATATATATTAGTATCGATCAGGATTGATCATTGTTCCCTTTTTAATATTTCAATGCTTCATGAGGACAGTGAGCCTTATTTGGTAAGTTGATATTTCACTCATATGAAAGGTAGTTTGATCATTGGTTAAGGAAAGATTGAATTAAAGGTGGAATTAATCCTAGATTGAAAGTTGTGTGATCATTTATTAAATCCTAAGATAAAAGAAGGTAGTGATTGTTTGTTGATTGTGTTACATATGTTGTTGGTGAGTCGTAACAATTAATAATTGGTAAACCATGTAAAGTGAAATTGGATAGCAATTGCTTTAGACTAGTGCACGTCTGAAGTGGAGAACATTTAGGAGTTGGAGTTCATGGTGGTAGCCTATGACTTTTTCTGGAACCGGATTGATCACTGCATCCTATTTTTATTTAAAAGGTTCCTCGATATCGTAGGTCATAAGAATACGGAGTAGCTGTAATACCCCAATATTTATGATTTTATAAAATATATTTTATATCTAGAATAAGATTATATTTATTTATTAAATGAGTTTTTGTAAATTAAATAGTGTATTTCTATTTTGTTAAATAACCTATTTTAAATTTAGTAGGACTCTTATTATGAGGACCTATATATAACCCATTAACCCTAAATATCTGGCCGTCCTATTCTATCTTTGCTTCTTCCGCCTTCTCGTTTCTATTGTTCTACGTGTAGACTTTTAGATCAAATCAAGTTTTGATCTTTTCTCCAATATCACTGTACATATGATATTCATGTAAGACCCACTAATCTTCTTTATCAAATCCATTTTGTTTTCGATTGTTAATCTCCAGAAGCCTTTTATAAAAATATTCCATCATGTTCCATGGGATGATCTCATCATCTCAAATTTGTTAATGCTTTTGTCAAACCCATATACTTCATTACTTCTTGTCAACATTGCGTATCCACCACCGCCGTTCGTATCTAATCAGCTCTTCCAACTATCGTGTGTCGTGGGTGGCGATGTATTGTGAATTTGTGATATTAGTATTATCACGTCGGATGGTAATCACGCTTAGTCCCTCTTAATTGTTTGTGTATATTATTAGTTGTAATCACGTGCACTAAGACCTACTAATTATTCGTTATATTACTCCGTAGTTATCATGTGTAGTCAAACGTCATTGATTTCTTGGAGTTGTTTGTTGCATCTTGTATGGATTCTAAGTTTTATATTGTATTACTATGTGACGATATTGCGTTGCGTATTAACCATTGCTCACATTGTTGATTTGGTTTCTTTAAATCATATTGTATTATATATTAATCATAGATGTTATCTTATTAGAATAGATAGTAAAACTTATAATTTGTTTGTTAATTGTTTTCCTAATTAGCTTTCCATGTTATTTGATTTCATATAGTTATTTGATCGAGCCTTGAGTTTTACTGATGATAAATTTTGTCAATTGATTTCATGCAGTAAGCAATTTATGTAGCTTGAGCATCATTCATTCGAATACTATTTTTGACTTGTCGGGTTCAATTTGGTAGAGGGTCATAAGATTCGATTGTGGCGTGTACATGGTTAAACAGGTGATCATTATAAAACTATTAAAATTATTGGTTGGTAAATCGTCTTAGGAAGGATCCTCTAAGGTGTTGATATTCGGTGGAATAGCACAATGTGCTTATTATTTTAGTCGGAGCTAACTAGCACGACCTAGGCTTATTCTACTCATTTGAGTTAAAAACACTCACTGGGGGGGTGTGCACACTTAAGGACTAAGACCTATTTGGTGGTTACATCCAATAGTCCAATATTATTGGGTGGTGGACTAGATCCACATTTTTCTGGTGGTTACATCCAATAGTTCAATATATACTATTGGGTGGTGGACTCGATCCACATCTCTATAATGGTGAATTTATAAGAAAATTAAAATAAACCCTTGGTACTTATGGTTATATGTATAAAGTTCAATAAGCCTTCTTTATCTATTTTTACTTGTGTGTTTGTTATATTATTATGGGATTAGTTATTCAATAAGCGTTGGTTACTCAGCTTTTGCTGACGTGTGCGTTTATTTGTTATGTGTGTTTGCGGCCATGTTTTTTCTTATGGTGGCCCTGCGACGATCCTTTTGGAATTTGTCCTCTATGGTGAGCAGTCAAGATTGATTGAAGTAGACTGATCGTGAATGATTGCCTTTAGAAGTAAAGGAGCTCAAGTGTTACCGTTTAGTCTTTTATAATATTCGTACGGTTGTAAACAGATCACCTAGTAATTGAGTTGTAATAGTTTGAGTTTTGTAAGCCTTAGCACTTGACAATGTGGTCAAGTGTGGCAGTGATACCTCCGATTTAGGTGTAAGCTTCCGCAAATTTTTATAAAGTCATATTATTTCTTATTTATTTCTAGTTAGTATATCGGGCCGGTGTTACAGTCGCTCCCGTATTTCGTCTTCCAAAGTGAAAGCTATTTTAGTTAGACAACTCGGTCCATTGAGTAATCCATTTAAAGTAATAAGAATGTTATTAAAGTTTAGTCTAGTGAAAGTTGTTTGCAAGTTACTCTGTTGTTATTTATTCTTGTTTATTTTTTATTAGTATCATGTTAGGATTGTTTATGTATTTAGTATGTAGTACTCATCCTTGCTGATTACGTGCTTTTATTTGTGTATGTTGATCATGGCTATGCCTTATTGATCTTGTGATGACCCATTTTGGTGAACAGTCTCTAAAGATCAATGGTGCATTGTCCATCTACAGGTTTGAAGATGATGCATCATTGGGTTCGGGATTGGAGAGTTTGTGCAGTTTAATTTCAATACTTTTAAATTGGCTTTTGTTTGATAATTTGGTTTTAAGTTGACTTTAGTTTGTTAGTTTGGTTTAAGTTGACTTTTGGTTTGTTGGTTGGTTGGAGTTGACTTTCGTAGTTGACTACTTATTCCTAAAGTTATTTATTATGTTTTCCGCTGCAAAATTCTGAATAAGTCGATACGTTCACACGGGCGATAATACTTTGATAATTCTCTATATTTTAGAAAGGAGAGAATTATCGGATGTTAAAAAGTGGTATCTAGGAGCTATAGGTTTTCAAATTTTTAGGCACCTAATTAGCTAGTTACTGAAAACGAATTTCTTAGAATTGAACTCCTACTTATTACAGTATTCAAAATACATATATATAATTTTTTTGGACGTTCGAATTTCTTTTCTTTTTACTCAAACCTGATTTCTCTTTTTCGACATTATTATATTCGAATTAAAAAAATAAGGGGGCCGAATTTTTTAAAAAAGGGTCGAAACATTATAAGCCCAATTTTTTTTAAGAACCGAACTTTTTTTTATTGTTCTTTTTATTTTTTTATTATTTTATTATTTTAAATATTCTAGTTTATTCTGTTATTTTGTGAGAGATGGGTAGTATAGGAAGGGCATATAGGATAGAAATATTATATGTCTGCATTAAATAGTTAGTTCAGAATGATTGCATTTTCTTCCCTGCTAATTGTTTATGTTATTCCTATGCTTTATGTTGTTGATTATTCTTACTTACTATTTATTGTTGGGGGTGAAAAAAATAATGCCCTTGATCCAAGTATGCATTTAATGCTAAGTCTAATAATTGCGGTTCAGTATTAATTAACAAGTTAATAATTCAGTGAGATCAGGAGAACTGAATGTCTAGCTAGAGGCCGATTCAGTTCAAGTGGAATTAATAATATTAATCCACAACTTACCCTTGACTGAACCCGTAGTGTCACACAAATAGTACGTGAACGGATCAAGTATTTAAGTGGATATATTATTCATTAAGTACTCTATATATGATCATTCGGAAATGATGGATCTCGGTTCCAGTGGGAGCTGTAATCGTCAAAAAGCAAAGTAAAGAATATTTCGGAAATGAAGATATTGCGGGAAACAAGAATATGGTTCATGATGGAAATATAAATATTATCCAAGTCGTAGATGTTGCCGAGAACGGAAACATGGATCGTATCAGAAAACATTATCGGAAATAGAAATATTGCCGGAATCGGTAATATTGCCGGAAACGGAAATATTACCGGAATCGAAAATATTATCGCAAAAGGAAATTATTTCCTGTAATACCTTGTATTTTTATGAATTTATAAAAATATTTTATTATATTTATAAAGTACTTTTGGGATTTTCAGAAATTAAATAGCATTTAATGCTAATTTAAATGTATTTTTATTTAAATAAAATAATAATTATTTTTATAAAACCCAGAATGTTTTAAATAAATTCAGCATTTACTACCGGGAATAATGGGCAATTTTCCAGAAAGTTTGAATTAATTCCAACCCAATTTCGTTGGTAAACCCAACTAAACCTATGAGTATTCAATTATAATCTAGCCCAAACTCCAAGCCCAATTAAGTTCCTAAAACCTAAGCCCACTAGGGACTAGGTAACTATAAATACAAACCCTTGAATTTAAAATCCCCCACATAATTTCATTAACTTTCTCTCTCCTCTCTTTTGCTCCCTCTCGTCCGGCCCTTCGTGCCCGTCTCCCCGCACCCGCGCACCAGCCGATCACTGCTGCTCGTTGTGCCTCGTGCCTCTCCCTCACCCCTTGCGTGCTGCTCGTGCCTCTCGCACAGCGCACCGCTCACCGCCCCTGCTCTCTCTCGCCTCTCGCTCTCTCTCGCCTTCGCTCGCGCACAACCACGCCTAGCGTGCTGTTGTGTGGTGATGTTGTTGTTGCAACGAGCGACGAGCCCATCCAGCCTAGACGAGGCCTTGCCTCGCTGCCCCTCTCGCACACTCGTCGCTGCTCTCGTGCGCGCTAACCCGTGCTCGTGCGTGTGTGTGCTCGTTGCTGATGTACCGCACACGACACACCCCTTGTGTGTTCGTGTGTGGTTTGTGTTCCGTATACTCCGTATATTTTTATCCCTTTTCGTATTTAAATTATTACATTATTATTATTGATTTGTAATTATTATAGTATTGTTATTAATTTTTAATTATTATATTGCTGGGAACGGTTATGAACACCGTATTGTGATGATTTTCATATTTAATTTCACAAGGATGATTTTAATTACATGAACTATTATTTTCAGATTTAATAATTATTTAAAGTGTCGATTTTTATTACCAAAACATGATTTTAATTTTATGCTTAATCATTGTTAGAGTATTGATCACAACCTATTAGGCAATCGATTTACATAATTTAATGTCAAATTAAATTATGGTATTCGACTTAAATTTTCAGATTTATCGAAAGGACTTAAAGTGTCGATTTTAATGATTTTTAAGGTAAAAAAAGTCAATGTTTTACTCTAGGGCTCGAGTTGACTATTTGAGACTATTAATTAATTAAATAACGACTATTTCCTAACTAAAAAAAGGGTTTAGAATCTATAAAAGTTGCTGGAAATTTAGTAAAACACGGATAATAATTAAGTTTTTCCTATTTTGATTATAGGAGGTGATTTCTAGCTTTGAGTTGTGATTCGCAAATTGGCCCACGTACTTAGGTATTCCAGGTACGTACATGACTAGGGTGACCACCTATTCCATGAGGACTATACGATGTGTATTGATTGTGAATCATGTGAACTTAAGTGTTGAGGATTCATGGTTGATGGGTGAATAAGCATGTTATGAATTACTATTGAACCTATGAATTCAATGTGAACGAGCATGTTATGGTTTGTTAATGCTTTATGAAGCTTTGTGAACAGTCATGTTGTGATCTTTAATAACCGTTGAATTATGTCAAACATGTTGTTCAATTTGATATGCATGTGAAATTCTCAATTCCCTAACCTGTCCATGAGAAGGGAAATAACCCCTCTATTTCCAATTCCCAATCCCAACTTCATTTCTCATACCACAAAACAAACACGGGAATTTTAATTCCCACTCTCTCATTTCCCATCCCATGCTCCATCCCACAAAACAAACAACCCTTTTGATGGATAAGTCATTGACGTTCCACTAGAATGCTTGAAATGTCGTTGCAAATTCACATACTTCCTCCGTTCCCTAAATATTGCACTATTTGAATTTTTACAATATTCACACTACACAATTTGATCATCTTTTTGTGATTCGCACGTAAGAAAAATTATAGTAATGTGAGGCCTTGTTAGATTAATATCGATATATATTTTCTTAATACCAACTTCTTATAATTTTTAGTTCCACATAATTCGAGATATTAAGAGACAAAATCCTGTATTGGTGATCATAAAATGAAACACGGTGAAATATTTAAGGAATTGAGAAAGTATTGATTTTTTAATAATTTCCGAAGCAACAATTGTTGGCTTTCCACCAGCGCGTTTCAATGGAAATAATTTCTATTTAGTTGTATGCAAATCAAGTACTACTACTTCGTATGAAGCAATAATAAGAGATGGTTACCACCTTCCTTCAAAAAAAAAAAAAATACATGTACGGCTCCCAATTTACATGGCATAAATTATACATTATGATTCACTATGACTCATCAGGTTTTGGTTCGAGGATAACAGGTACTTTCTCTTGGTGATCACCTCGCAAAACCTCAACAGTCACCTGAAAAATGAACCGATAAATACCTGCTAACACTTTATAGAATAAAAGAGAACGAAATTACAAGCTCACCTTATCTCCTACTTTGCAGGTGTCAAGAATTCTGTACAAATCGCTACCATTAGTAACCTTTTTCCCATTCACTGATGTTATGATATCACCTAATACAAGCCGTCCATAGGCATCACGTTTTGTAGACAGAAGTCCCTGCAGTGAAGTAAGCAGTCAAATGAAATTGAAATGGTCAAAGCACAATAATGATACTCACTCCGTATTTTAAAAAGAGATACACTTTGACCGACATATAGTTTTAGGAGAGTGAGTTGAATTTATTAAAATAAGATGAAAGTGAGGTAGTGGGTGAATTACTTATTAGAGTAAAAAGATGATGTGAGTAAATGTGGGGACCACAAGAAAGAGAAATATTAATATAACGGAGGTGGGGAGCGGAACATGTTAAAAAAGAAAAGTGTATTTCTTTTTTAAAATACAGTCATTTAAGGAAAGTGTACGGAGTATCTCTTTTTAAAATACAGAGGGAGTATCTGTTTATCAATCAGTGTTCTAGATCGAGTATCAGAAAATATACCGCTTTGCCAGCAGGACCAGCTGGTGGAGCATCTAGAATGAGCACTCCACTAACTCCCAGCTGCTCTACGGATTGATCCGGGGCAAACTTAATCCCTAGAATCGGTCTTGTAACTTTCCCATATTTCACAAGCTGATCTACAATTCCCGCAACCTGAAAATCAAATCATTTAAAAAAACAGATTAAATGACAGGTGATGAGATTTCAAGCAATGCAACCCCCTCCCTCTAGATTCTAGATTCTGACATAGGCAGAGTCGATATAACCTACAGTATCAACAGGGATCGAAAAACCAACACCAGAAGATGCACCAGAAGGTGAGTATATAGCAGTATTTATCCCGATGAGGCTGCCAGAACTATCTAGAAGTGGACCCCCACTGTTACCAGGATTTATAGCAGCGTCAGTCTGTATAACATCTTGAATTGGTCGTCCCGTTGCAGCAGAGCTGATCTCTCTCCTAAGCCCACTACATAAAACATCAAAGGTGGTCACACAAGCAGCCTTTTTAGCCTACAAAATCCATAACTCTCACGGTCGTCGAAATACATGGCAACTTTCAGGTTTCAAGTGATTGCATATAAACTTTTGATTTTAAAAAAGAAGTAGAATTAAAAATGTCACTAGTAATGGTCTCATTTGCATTTTTATTTGGCCAGATTGAATACATAGCAGGTGTGGGAATCAAGAAAACAGTTGCCATGCAACGGAACAATGTACTCTCATCGCACCATGGATTGATAAACTGTACAATCCCACTTCAAGGTTACAATTCAAGAGCTACGTGCGATACATATGTTTTTTTATTAAGTTGAGATATACTCCCTCAATTCCCATCTTTTCTTCCGCTAAACCATTTTGGACTTGGTCCATTCCTTATTTAACCTTCCTCTGGCATATAATGGAGAAGAAACACCCTCAATGTGATATCGGGCAGTACCTTCTCTTATTACTTTTTCTCTCTCTTGACATCAACCATTTTCCAGAAGATTTCTAGTAAATCAGTTGAGCCATATATTGGTGCAACTGCAACGGTGCAACCTTCTCATAAACCTAAAATGAAAACGGGGAGTAGTTGTTGTGTTTATCGATTGGGTTGTATCACATCAGATTTGCAACCGCTGTATTAGTTTTATTGTCCTAATGCTTTTTCTCTCTGTCTGCTTTCTATATTTTGTTCACATTTAAGCAATTCTTGGTCTTCCCCCTACTAATTTTCTTGATATGCATGCTAAAGCTCAAGTCGAAGGTAAAACTGGGAAGGGAGGGATTACGATATTATTGTGAAGGAAATAAGGATTAAATAACTAGAAGAGACCAAAAGATGAATTTAATATGAACGGGTTTTAGACATTAATAGTTGGTTTCGTGTTTTAAAACATATGTTACGAGGCAGCCCACATACAGTGATACAGATTTACTCTTCACAACAAGATGAAATCTTTTACAGAACACAATTCACGTAATATAACATCCTTCATTTAATTTCACGCTTAAGCATCTGATGACTCAAAATTTTAATTGTGAATCAAAGTAAAATTTACACTACAACTGGCATTTACCCCACGGAACAAACTCTCGGGAGAAATTCAAACAAAGGAAATCGTTTCTCACTCGTCTACCACCCCCAAACCCGATCCCAAGCCCTTGAGATGTTTAATGAAGAATTTTTTTACCTGATAACACCTGTTGTCAGCGTATGGTCAAGTCCAAACTGCAGGCATACAAAAATAAGTGAACACCGTATGGTTTTCATAATAAAACATATTAGAGCATGTTTAGCAACATCCAACAATTGGTGTTTAAGAGAGAGAATGGAATAAAAAAACTATAAAATAGGTAGAGAGATGAGATAAAAAGGAAGAGATCGAGTGAAACCATGTAACAATTGGTGTTCATGAGCACCAAATGGAAAACCAATTTGATTTAAGTAGTGATTGACAAGTGGTATTTGGGGGACCAAACAACATTATTTTTATTTTTTTAATTGCAAAAGGGACATTAAATGTGCAAAAAAGAGATGATATTTTGGTGTTTGCTAAATGTTGTTGGTATTGGGTTTGGTGTTGGAGAGAGAGAAAAGACAAAATATTATATTTTATTAGGCCGAAGCCCAAACTCTTGAATGTTGCTACACATGCTCTTATACCAAATCATTTGCACATACAATGCTACTCCACTATTTTCTGTCAGCTGATAATAACTCTCACTAGGCCATATCTCAGAATCTTTTAAGAATCTTAGGGACTTCTAGAGGGATTTTTTAGAGATAATGGAGAATAATAAAGGGGAAATCATGGGTTATTTGGAGCTGTCACATGAAAAATTTGCAAAACCAAGTTTAAAACATGTAGGAACTCTTTTCTTACAGCCACAATACAATTAAGCAGATGTATACAACTTCAATTAGAAAGATCAGTGATTAAGATTGAATGAACTATTCAAGAAAATCGTATAAAAAACAAGAAAAAAATTAAGCAAAGTGAAAATGCAAAACAAGATTTGTCGTTTTAACTTATTCTTGTGTGCTACCTTTTTGTTTATTAACATTATTAAAAGCTGTTGCATTCTATCATCTATTGCATTCAACGGGAACGGAGATTAGCATGACATTTTGATAAACAAGAATTTGGAATAACACATGATTGAAGAGTATTTAAAAAGCTTATAACCTATTCAATATGATTGGCTAGAAGTTTGAAATAACCTTACAAAAAAGGAAAAAAGTATTTTTCCTTTAAACCTCTCAACACAAAACATAAAGGAATGTCAACAACCAAAAGGAAAAATCAGCACATTTTTGAAGTAGTGTAAATGGCCATACAACTTACTGGGTTCCCAATAGCAAAGACTTTCTGACCAACAAGCAAGTCTGCAGAGACACCAAGGGGTACTGGTCTCAATTTTTCTTTAGTTACATCAATGCTCAAAACAGCAACATCTTTATCTTGGTCATACCCAACAACTTTGGCTTCGTAGGTAGATTGGTCAGCAAGAGTGACCCTGTATATCACTAACACCATTTTAATTCTAAAAAGAACACATAATAACACTTGAAAATCATATTCAAAGTATTGCACAACAGCTAGCCCCTTGCACCTCTAGGAGTTACGCAAGCACAGAGTTTAAGTAGGGGGATAGGGTAGCTGGGCAGAGGGAGGTCGCCGTACAAAGTAGCCTATAAACCAATTTTGTCACAGTTTCCGTCAAGTGATAGCAAAACCTTAATATTCTGGACTTAGTTAGTTTTTGGAAATCTTTCCTAAATAAAAAGGCTTCAAAAATAATGTGGTAAAGCGAAAAAGGTATAAACATTGACCTTATGTTAGTTTCAACTAGACTGTTGCATAAAGGGAAATTTCGTTACTCTGCAGTTCGTTACAAACAAAAAGAGGTAAATAGATACAGATACAGAGAATATGAGATGTTTTTGCTATGTTACTTCGACACTCTGGTTGACGGAGGGTGTCGGGTGTCGGATCCTCCGATCCTTCGACACGACATGACACCCAAATATATAGTGGCCTTGTGTGAAATTTATTACATCTAGATCAGCGGAGTGTAGGATCCTTTAATCCCTTGTCGGACACGACACCCAAATAACAGTCTGAGCAACATAGTTTGTTTGACTTGAATTCTGATGTTTAAATAATATCTTTAAATCTTTCCAATTATTCTTTTAAGAATTACCAACTTGAATCAGGATCCTGAATATGAGATTCAAATAAAAAGAAATGACCTTAAAGATCCTGAATTTGAGATTCAAACAAAAAGAAAAACAAAAACTAGAACTGCTGCTGGGATGGAGGGGTAGCAGTGTAGCACTGTAGCAGCATCAACATTAGAAAGTTCTTCCTATCAATAGAAGACAGAAGGGTCCAAATAAGCAAAGAAGGGCGGTGAAAGAGGCAACATTGCAATGATTGCATGAGAAGAATTAAACAACGAACCTGAGATCAGAAGCACCGCGAATTACATGGTAATTGGTGACTATATGACCCTGTGTATCCCAAATAAAGCCTGATCCAGACCCCTGAGGCACCTCTAACACATCCAATGTAAACGCGTCCTGCCTATTATCACAAGCCATCACAAAATTAACAACCATCAAATTTTGACAATCCAGAAAACTAATGAACCTTAAATTAACAAAATTATGTATGGAACTAAAACACCAATATATTGAAATGAAAACTACTCCCTCCATTTCAGAATAGTGTAAAACTTGCCTTTTTCTGCAGAACAAATGCAACACTTCCATTTTTGGCAACATTAACTAATATTTTATTCTTTCTCTTTCCGCTTACCCCAAGTACTCATTGTACTTATTGTGAAGCAGAGGGAGTACATTTAAGGGTGATTCAATCTTGCTTTTCGCCAGGTCAAAACAGATGTTTAGCCAGATAGTGGGTTGAAATGAAACAGATAAAACAGGTCGGGAACTCGAGCTAAAAAAGTAAGTAGAATATGGAGTAACAATTTTTATGATCATTCTATAACTATTCAAGAGGCTCCACACGAAATTTTGGATCGGTGTGGGGGTACTCACTAAAGCTAAAACTAGCTAAGCCATAATTTAAATTAATTACTTCCACTATCCAAAAGTCATTGTCACCTTGAGGAAACAAACTTGTTATAGGAGTTGGCAATGGTCTCCCCCTTCGAACAACTTTAGCATTGCAAACTCCTGTAACAAATTTGTGTCCTTTAGACACTAACTCAAAATCTAGTTTAGATTTTTATCTAGGTGCTACAATACCGAACCTAACAATTCCTATTTCCTCGGCCAGCAGACCATGTCTCAAGAAACAGTGATCACTATTTTCCCCATCAAACCCCGGCCAAAGAAAGCCCCTAATAAGCCACTCTATCTTCCGAGCAACCCTGCTTATTACATGTAGGAGGGAAGGTTATAAAGACAAATATGGACAAGGTTTACCCAAAAAACCAAACAAGACCATCCATATTTTGAAGATAAATCTCTAGAGAACTGTTGAACATGTGTTTAAATCAAAAGGATGTAATGATGCTAAGACGTGAAAATTGGTATGAAGTAAAAAGCTGCATTTCGTGGTTTGAGAACTTAAGAAATCAAGGACAAAGGAAGGAAAACCCAAGATTAGTTATTATGAATTTTAGGGAAGCATCTTGAAGAAAATTTGTGCCTATTTACCCTACATTAAGATGACTTCATTGAAGCAAAAATCAACATTGGCCAACATTGTACTGGCGAATATTGAACATCTTTTCATGAGCATCAATCAACTAGAATCCAAGCTTGCATAAATAGTGACGTTGCAACATTGCACACCCTTAAAGTGTGAAACTTAAATTGAAATTTAAAAGGAAAAGAACAATAGGAAAATAATTTTCCAAGGGAAATGAATAGACGCATTTCAACCTAACCAAAGATCAACATATACAACAACCTTCCTCGGTCTACATTCATCAACACTTAATGATTTCTTCCAAACTCGAGGCTCAATTATTAGGGAAATTTTGCAGGAATACTCTTAAGCGAGGCTACATTTCCGATGGACACCCTTAATAAAATCAATCAAACACCCACAACACCACAAGGTCAAGAGTGATCATTCTATTATCAAAGCACCAAATAACACTTTCCATTCAAAAAAAAAAGTTAACTTAAAGTTAATTAACTTATACTAGAAGATGATCAAGTAAAATATAAACACCAAGGTGCCAACTGCCAAGGATATATTTGTTTGCGCATTTGCAAGGTACACCCAGTAGTACGGGGAAGAAGGTGAAAACCTCCCCTGATCTCCCCAACATTCCGCCATTAGTCTTAATATAACTTAACACCAAGTATTGTTTTTGGACGGAAGACATTTATTAAAAAAAAAATCCCCAAATTCAAGTAAAACCAGTAATAATCAATCTTTAATTCACAGACCAACTTTCAATTAACATCCCCCTAAATTCAAGTAAAACCAGCAATAATCAACTTGGAATTAACTTGCAATGTTTCAATAAAATTAAAACAAAGCAAAATTAGAGCATACTGACTTGGTAGCAAGATTGGTGATGTAAACAACAGAGGGAGTATTCTCCTTGAAAAGGCGGACAGTAGCGAGCTCATCCGATTGCAATTTTCGTGGCGTGCTGACTACAAACGCCGATGCCGGATCGACGTTGACAACGACGAGCGAGAATGACAAAGCCAAGGAAGTACAAACCACAAAGATTGAGTCAAACGTTGAGTTAATTACAGATTTGGAAGAAGCAGAAGAAGAAATGGCTTCTTGTTTTTTCGTTGCGAAAAAGGATAATATGGCATCACTGATCTTGACTGAGTTGGAAGACGAAACCCGAGTTTTGTAAGCAATGATGGTGTTGCTTCTTACTTTGCTGGTGTGCTTTCTGGTGAAGAAGGAGCGAGAGATGGCTGAGGAGAGAGAGGAATGAGCAATTGTTGTAGCAGCCATTTCTTGCAAGAGAATAATGACAAGTGCCTTCTGGAGATTGATTACTTGCTTGGGTGTTGTATACTTGTATGTTGATTGAGTGTTTGACTTGCTTGTGGAGTTGTGGTCATCGTTTCTCTTCTTGTAACTTCGGGACATGGACTTGTTTGCAAATGCGATTACTCGCACGAATCTTACTTCGTATTAAATTATACGAAGTATTTGTTATGAAAGTAGGGAGAAAGGGGGAGAGAGGAAGAGAAAAACGGGCAGTTATTTATAATTTATAATTTATTATTTATTATTTTATTATTTACTGTTCCGTATTTACTATTTACTATTTATTATTCATTATTTATTATTTATTATTTTAATAATAAGAAAATTTCAGATCAGACCAGACCAGTAAAATAAAAAATTAGACCAGACCAGACCAGACGAAGAGAACATAGCCTTAAGATATTTTTTGGCTCAATTTTATTTTTAGGGCTACTTTTTCGATTCGGTTCGTTTAAGTTACTTTCAATTTTGTTCATTTCAACTCAACTCATTATTATTATTTATATATAAATTATTATTATTTATATATAAATTATTATTTACTATTATTAAGTTTTTAATTATTATTTATGTATTAATTATTATTTACTTTTTATATTAATTTTTACTGTTTATTATTTATTATTTATTTTTAGTATTTATTGTTTATAATTCATTATTTTATTTTATTTTATTTTGTTTCAATTCATTAATATTTAGTTCAGTTCAGTTCATTTCAGATAATTCCAGTTCAGTTCAGCTCAAAAGAACAACGCCTTAATGAGTGAGAAAAATTAAGAGTTACTCTCTCCCTCCAAAAATATAGTGTCTGTTTTCCTAAAATGGTATCCTTGAATTATTGCCTATTTCTATTTTAAACCATTAATTTTTACCCATAATACCCTCATGCACTAATTATAATTCCAATAATGTCCTAAAAAAGTCAGAATTTTACTTTGAAATTTGTACTTTATGACTTTTATTCAACTCGTGTGCTTGATTTTTGTCTTTTTGAAGCCCATTTATTATGTACACACCTTTAATCTCTAATTTCTCTTTCCATAAAAGCTACCTAACATGTACTTTATTTTGAAAGTATAAATAATTATTGTTTTATTATCAATGTTATCTTTTTTCTTAATTCCCGTGTTTTTAGTCAAACGGACACTATATTTTGGGACGGAGGGAGTACTCCGCTCTTAGATGATAAATGAGAGACTTTTAATTAGCAAAGATCTTGCGCACAAGGTGTGTACTCCCCCTGTTCTTAAATATTAGTCTTGTTTTGATTTTTCAACTCGTTTCAACTCAATATTTAAATGTTAATATCTCCAAATACTTATGTTAGAAAAATATAAAAAAATTATATTGTTAAACTACACATTAAGACGAACAAAATAAGATCTCACATGAATATGTCTTGAAGTAAGTTGGAAAGAAATTAGGAGATTATCTTCAATTGTGAATAGTGTCAATATTTCAAAAGAGACTAATATTCGAGAACAAAGGGAGTAATAAATTTATTATACATTATGATAATTTTTACCCAAAATTTTATAACTTTTACCTACTCTCTCCATCTCTTTTTGTTCTTTACGTTTTCTTTTTTGAGTATCCCAAAATGTTCTTTACATTTCCTTTTATATTATCACATAAATGTTTTAATATTCTATCAAAATTAGTGTCCAATGATTATTTTAACCAATTAAATTCATTGGTTCATTTAATCTCTCACACTTTTGGGAGATGATACAGTTACACTGGGGGTAATTGGGGCCCAGGTACACTGCCATCTTAGTGGTCCAAATCAGCATGGATTAATTGAGTTTTAGGGGGAAATGCATTTGGTTTTAGGGGGAAAATATTTGGCATCAACCGCCCTTTAGTGTTTTCAAGCGGGAACATTACCTCCCCTTTCCTCCCCAAAACAAATCCCGCCCAAGCAGCAAAATAATTATAAAAAAAAAAAAAAAAAAAATTCAATCTTCAACTTTAAAAAAAAAAGCTCATTCAACCTTCAACGGTAATATTTTCTGGAAAACGGTTCAGCAAAGAAAATAAAGGCAAAGCTGAAGGGGTTGTATCATCTCCCATTTTATCGAGTTTGCCACAAACAAAAACGCACAGGAAAGTTTTTAGCAAAACGTTTAGAGCTGCTACAACATTATTAAGCTTCGAAATTCAGCTTCGAAATCTCGCTTCGAAATTAATGTAAGTTTTTCGTTAAATTGTTTTTGTCAAATGTAGTTAATTAATTCCTGAAAATAACAATGCTATATGAATGTTTTATTTTTGGGTAGTTAAATTTGTTTGAATTAATGAAAAATTGGAGTTTCATGATATTGATGAATCTTGATTGTTTGGCAGATATTCATGAGTTAATGAAAAATTGTAGTTTCATGTTAATTTGATAAATTCGTTTTTGGTGAGAAAGTAGATCTGCACGACGGAGAAAACAAGGTGTTTTTTTTGTTTATTTCATACATTCTATAATTACGTAGTATTAAGAATGTTATTAAGTTGTATTTTTTCCTATATGGTTAAACACTAAACTAAGTGGTTATTCTAAAATCGTTGTATATAATTTGTTTGTTTGTTGTATTTTATAAAACCCTAAACGTTTGGCACCATTTTATAAAACCCTAAACGTTTTTCGTATTTTGTACAACAGTGATATACGTGGGAGTTCTGTATGGCTTGGGTAGACCTAAACGAAAGTGTCCCTGATCTGAATGAAAATGTTCCTGAAAGCTCACAATATAGATTAATAACTGATGGACAAGAAGTTATCGTTAACCCCCCTAGTGTAGGGATGTGTTTTACAACGGGCCATGAGTTTTTCGAATTTTGTCAGTTGTATGCCTTCAAAGAAGGATTTGAGATGTTTATCAAAAGTAATAAGCTGAAAAAAGAGTACAAAGAAAAGGGAGTATCTAAGTCTGGTGTGGGAAAGTATGAGGCAAAGCCGCATATGATGGAACTTATTAGATTAAAATGCAAGAAGGGAGGGGTGAAAAAAGGTGTTGGGTCTAATGTGACCGGTTGTAAGATGAATATTTACGGTGTAAGTAGAGATGGGCTATTTACTATATTGACTTGTGACTTGCAACACAATCATCCTTTAAATCCTGACTGTAGTAGACTGATGGTTAATTATAGATGTATAGACGGTACTACATTTAAGAGGGCGATGATCAATGACATGGGTGGTGTTAGCATAAGTAAGAACTTTGGTACGCATCTAATTGAAAAGGGAGGTTATGAAAATATTACATTTAATAATAGAGACTTGAGGAACGCAATCAACGTCGAACGTCGTTCATCAAGATTTAGTGCTGCAGATGCCGCAGGACTCGATGCTTACTTTAAGGCACAACGTGATTTGCATCCCGAGTTTTATAGCTCAATACAAGTAGATGATGATGGTGTTTTTACGAATGCATTTTGGTCGGATGCACGTAGTAGGGGTACATGCAAATATTTTGGGGATGTTATTACTTTTGATACTACTTTCGCTTGCAACCGGTACGTGTTTTAATTAAGTTTTTATTGATTTAAATTCTTTGTAATTGTACTTTGGTCAATTTGTTTGAAAAAGTAATATCCAATACATTTATATTGTTTTAGGTATCGGATTCCATTTGCTCCATTCATTGGTGTAAACCATCATGGCAAATCAATTATATTTGCTGCGGCCTTAATTTCCCATGAAAATACTCCCTCATTTGTTTGGGTATTTGAAGAATTCCTGAAGTGTATGGGGAAGGCACCACTGGGCATCTTAACCGACCAAGACAAAGCAATTTGTAGAGCAATTGAGCTAGTCTTCCCGGGCGTCCGTCACAGACTATGTTTGTGGCACATGCTCCAGAATGCTAGTAAGAACCTAGGTAGTCTCAGTGATTGGAAGAAAATAGACACCCTGATCAGAACTGCAATACATGATCTGATTGATCCAGATGAGTTCGATGAAGCTTGGTGTCATGTGATGGATGAGTACGGTTTAAGGGGTCCTGGGTGGATGAAGGACGCGTATGATAACAGGCGTCAGTGGGCTCCGGCATATAATAGAGGAAAGTTTTGGGCAGGTATGTCTTCTACACAAAGGAGTGAGGGTATGAATAGATTTTTTAAAACTCACGTGAACTTAGATTGTGGTTTAGTTTTGTTCATTCATAATTATGAATATTGTATGAGGATAAAAGCTGAGGAAGAGAAACAGGATAATTTTGATAACATTGATAAGCCTGCTAAGATTGATGTTGATAAGAGTGTTTTAGTTGAGTATGTATTGGTTAAGACGTACACTAGTGAGAAGTTTGCTGAGGTTGTTAAAGAGCGTAGAGGATTGACACACACAAATGTCACGAAAACCTCATGTCATGGATCAGTGGTGTTGTATAGAGCTGATGAAAAACTAACCTCACCGTTTTGGCGGAAAAGGTTTAAAAGTTATGATGTTAGGGTGGATAAGGAAAATGGTGATTTACATTGCTCTTGTAACTTGTTTGAATTTACGGGAATACTTTGTAGACATATAATGCGTGCAATGGATGTAGAGGATTTTCAATTTGTTCCAGAAAAGTACATACTACAACGGTGGATGAAGTGTGTTAGGTCGTACGAGAGCATTCGAGTATCTTACTTCGACCCTCTTGAATCTATCAGATTGGGCAAAGCCAAAGAGCTTTCACAACGGCATAATTACTTGTCTGAATTAGCTATGCGTAATGATGATGCACTTCGGTTGTACAAGGAGGCTATGGATGTTGTGCGGCTAAAAATGGAGGATGTAGTCGGAATACGAAAGACTGGGGAAAAAGGGGACGACCTTATATGTTGGTGGGACCCAGATGCGAGAAATGTATTTGGTCGTCGAAGGCTACGTCCACGAGAATTTGGTGAGAGAGCCAGATTAAGGGATGTAGAACCGGTCGTGGACGAGAACAGGATCAAAACACCGGTTGACAAACGGCATACTGGTAGGGCAAAGACAAAAAGGAATGCTCCTTTTGGTGGAAAGGCCGGTGGGAATTCTAAGAACAAAAAAGTGGTTACTGAAGAGGAAGTTATTGCTAATGAGGTAAAATTTACATTTTATTTGTTTGGTGATTCGTATCGTATATGCAAGTTTTCATTAGGAAATATAACTTTACTTTTCTACTTAAATGTTGTTTGTGCAATGTAGGAACTTATTTGTAACGCATTTGGAAATCTTCCAAGTTACCGTGCTAGGCAACAACACGCGAATCACGTTGGGGGTACATATGCGGAGAACGTCCCACAAAGTTCTAATGTACATCCTTCTCAAAGTTCTCAAGCACACCCGTCCCAATTACATTTGTCTCAGGATTGTTCACAGTCATTTGAATTTGATATTAACGATTGGCGCACCAGATTGTGAATGTTTTGTGTAAATGTAATTTAATTTGATTTCTTCAAAGATATATTTTCGTTTAAACGGTATTTTAAGAATTGAATTTTTTAATCCAATCCTCCCTTTTTGCTATGTACTTTACGTTATGTCTATATATGTAATTGATGTAACCTCAATTACTTTATCAGTGTAAAAAAAAAAAAATACAAAATGAGTTGTATTAGGCGTCGAACCCACAACCAACGGGTAGACAATATGCTCAATGAGGAGGAAAGAGTAACCATTGTGACAGTGAGGCTAAGCCAGTGATATTTGTGGGCAACAATACTATTTATTGTATAATTTATATTAATTAATAATGTACATACAACGAATCTATTACACTGGGAAACAATTATAAAAATAACGACTTCATTATACTAGTCTTACCAAATGTAAACATGATGTGTTTGGTCATTGTAGTCAAAAAATGCATTCCCATGTCATGCAAAAGTCAGCCCCTTTTTTTTTTGTAATATATGAATATTATTTATTGGAAACAACATGATCCATCAATGACATGTTAGAACTAGTTGAATATAAGGGTGTGTTCAATCCCTCCATTTCAAAGAAAAAGTAATTATAAGAGATTACTACATCACAAAGAATGGCTACTAGTGTAAATAAAATCACAACGAGATGCAGTGAAATCGATTCGATGTTGAGTGGGGGAATAACAATCGGTGAAGTGACTGAGGTGTGTGGCGAAAATGCATCAGGTAAGACTCAATTTTGCCTTCAAATTAGTCTCTCTTGTCAATTGCCGCCTTCAAGGGGTGGTATTTGTTCCTCGGCTATATATATCCATTCACTTGGTCCCTTTCCCATACGTCGTTTAAGTAGATTAGTTCCATATGTTTTAGGGGACCTTGAAACATTAAATGGAAATCCTTTGGATTACATAACTACAAAGCAAGTTGACACTCCTCATGTTGCCGTTGTTGTGGCTAACAATGTGATTGACGTATTTCCATCTGATCACGATACAACGCAAAATTTCATTATATCGTCCGGGAGAAAGGTCCGTCCGGCTTTGGGCGCCTCATGGACACGCAATGTACGCACTCGTCTAATGTTGTCCAAAAGATTTAATTCATTTACCCAACAAATTGACAGATTTATAAACATTGCATTTTCACCATCATTAGAGGTAGATGCATGTATGTTCAACATCACTGAAGAGGGGATTGTCGGTGTTTGTAGTTAAAAGATACTAAGAAATTGTGCCAATAAGACCAATGAACATTAGAAAATGTTTAACATGTTTAAAAGACGCAGTTATGCTGCGAGTAATACGCTACTAAATTTTTTGTTAATGAAATCCTACCATACAACCAAATCAATAACCATCATTGTCCGTCAGTCAATTTCCTTATTAGCTCGTCCACTTTGATTTCATTGTGTGGGTTTGTAACTAGCCGTCCGAGCATGTAATTCCGGACGTCCCTCACCTCCTCTACGTAGCCCTAGTCATAATTAATGAACACACGGTTAGTGTAGTGATTAATAAAAAAAAATTAAAACAACTTATTTCCACATGTAAATTAAATAGTCTTACCTCCAACCACTCTGCCACGTTCTCAACGGATGACAAGAGGTAGATCATACACAGTACACCCCCGTCCTGGCGACATTTCTCTTTTGGTCCATTTGACCATAGATCAAAAGAGGCAGTATTTAAGGTCAATTCATCATTTTTTAATCCCAAGTGCGATTGAAAACCCAAAAACATACGTTCCTGTTACAATTGGGTTTTATCGAATTAATACGAGATTAAGGCGGAAGTATGTTTCCCGAAAATAGCAGTACGTACCAGTTTGTATACGAATTTATCCCTAGCATTTAAACCCATAACCTTTTGCCTTGGTGCAAAAATAGTCATTTTCAACATATTTGAGTTAAGATCCTCCTTATGAGCAACACGGTCCACTTTAACAACCACCCACCGTCCTCGGCGTTTAATCGGGACATAAAGCTGATTGCACAACATAGAGTTAATAGCCGTAAACCACCATTTCTGTGCGAAAATAAGACTACTTACCTTTTGTATTGCACCCAAATCAATCTGGTAGTAGTTGATGTCCTCAAGTAGTTGCTTTGATTTCATTAACAAAGCTTCTGTGTAGTTCTCACTTGATTCTTCAAGGTCTAACAATTCACCCTACGTTTTAAACATCCATAGCATTACTTCGTATATAAGGTTAATGGGTGTCTACTACTATGTATTTGCATAATAAGCTTACCATGAGATCTGGCATAAGCACGTAAGACCTTATGCCAACTCCGGAGGTCGTATCAGCATTCAAACACGCGCACCATGCAGACATCACCTAACCAATAAGACAATGTTAGTATGAGAAAACTAATCCAGAGACCTATTAACTAATTACAAAATGCAACCCCCATACATTATCATGTACTTCGCCTTTGGACTTAAAGGACGTTTGAAGCGTGATCCGATCAATCGTGATATCACCAGCTTTAAACACCATTTGGTTTGGAAACTTGTTCACGGTCAAAATCATAGTTGAAATCTTTAACGTTCTTGGTTCAATGACAGTTTTATGCTGTAAAGCATCTGGCATGGAAAGTCCATCATCGCTGCCAGTTGTGTAACCATCAACAACTCCAACACTGTCAATGTCATCACCCGTGTTGTTTTGAGGTTCCTCAACACCATCATCCTCATTCAGGTTTCTGTTTTCAGGCCCTGTAGCGTATTCCTCGTCCTGATGAGGACCATCAAGGTCATCAATGTTTTTATTGGCAGCTCTATAACTTCGTCCACGCCTTGTATCATAAGCATTTTGTTGTACGGAGCCTTCAAGTGTGGCCTGTGTAGTTTAGTGATAATTATCACGGTGAAGTAGGTTGTAACAAAAACCAGTTACAACAAACAATAATATAATAAAGACTCGTACCTTCCTCTTCCTCTTGCCCCGGCATCTATAATCCACGTTCCTTGATCGACTATCCGCTTTGGTTGACGCTTTAGAGGGTAACATTGGTGTACCAGTCCTCTTACTAAGAAGTGTTCGTTCAGCAAGGGCATCCCATGGGGTCCGCTCTAACGGCTTGCCAATGGGGTATGGTTTCCCATACTCAACATTCAGTACAACCTAAATAGGCGTATAAATGATCACTACTGAATAACATATATTGTTCAATACAACAAAAAAGTTAGATATTGGTTTTTACCTCTGCATGGCCATATTCGCCATCCGGTCCCAAATCTTGTGCAATAACGTTTGTGACATCATCTTGTAGCCATGCCCCTAATCTAGGTGTATCAGTTTTCCAAGCCAACGGAGTAACACCATACTTTAACCTGTCCAGGTAAGCAATCTGCCAAAAGATGGAGTGGTTATCATTCGCGGGGAGGAATAACTAATTACAAAAAAAAAAAAAAACACGGACGATGCGCACAACGTCTATCCTCACTAACCATTAAAATAATCGAAGATGGTCTTCCCTTCTCCTTCTCATGACCTGCAATCCAAACATTAACAACGGAGCAACACAAACAAATCAATAAATTCCGGGTTTTTAATGTGGAATAGCTACATGCAACACTCAAACATAGCTTCTTGGATTCACTTTTTGGCGAATTTAATACTTCGGTTACACAATTATGTAATGGTTGAAACAAATTAAGAACTTACATTTCAATTGGCTCAAAGAAACTCTTGACGAATTTTCCTATGTTTCCGGCGAACGAATATCGGATGTTCACCTTGTTGGGGTGGGTTTTGGAGTGTGAACAGAGATGAGAAGATTGAGTGCTTCTTTTTTTTTTTGGCAGATTTTCAAAACGGAGACACTTTTTGCAATGAATGGCACGCGTTTGATTCTTCCTATACACAAAAGAAAAGCAAAAAGTAGTTTTGTTGACATTAATTACACTATTATCTTTCCCTTTTTTTTTATTTAACTTTAATTCAAATTTATTTAATTTTTTTCGGTGTTAATGTTTTTTATTGTATTATAAATACACATAGCGAAGGACACCGTTAACTTTAAATTGTATGTATACGTTTAATTTCACTTGCCAAGACATATTTTAGGTGAGTATTAGGCCCGATTATAAATTATGTGTAAATTTCTAACTAAAAGTCCATTATCGTTCACTAAGGGTTAAATAGGTAAAACAATAAACACGTCACTCACTTAAATCGAATCACTAGACGGTTTGTTTCAATACGGGGTGATTAGGTTTAGTTGGCCATTCGTTCCGATCAAAGGTCAACCAATTGAACAAAACAATAAACACTTCACTCACTTAAATCGAATCACTAGACGGTTTGTTTCAATACGGGGTGATTAGGTTTAGTTGGCCATTTGGTCCGATCAAAGTAGAACCAATTGTATCGACGGATTAGGAACAAACAAGAGTTACAAGTGTTAATCTGGTCTTGAATACTCGAATCAAATCTCATTAGATGGTGTCGTTCCACACAGGGTGATTAGGTTTAGGTGAACATTCGTTCCGATCAAAGGTCAACCAATTAAACAAAACAATAAACACTTCACTCACTTAAATCGAATCACTAGACGGTTTGTTTCAATACGGGGTGATTAGGTTTAGTTGGCCATTTGGTCCGATCAAAGTAGAACCAATTGTATCGACGGATTAGGAACAAACAAGAGTTACAAGTGTTAATCTGGTCTTGAATACTCGAATCAAATCTCATTAGATGGTGTCGTTCCACACAGGGTGATTAGGTTTAGGTGAACATTCGTTCCGATCAAAGGTCAACCAATTAAACAAAACAATAAACACTTCACTCACTTAAATCGAATCACTAGACGGTTTGTTTCAATACGGGGTGATTAGGTTTAGTTGGCCATTTGGTCCGATCAAAGTAGAACCAATTGTATCGACGGATTAGGAACAAACAAGAGTTACAAGTGTTAATCCGGTCTTGAATACTCGAATCAAATCTCATTCTGATCTTGGTTACCAAGGTTGTATAGGTTAATTTGACTCTTGAACCCAATCAAATCATGTTAAAGTGACGAAGACTTTAGACATTCATTTCACTTTAGTTAAATACAAAATAAAGATCTGATGTTATACAAATTAAATCTTTAACCCATTATAGTCATACATAATATTATACAACTTAAATCTTTAACCCATTAAACTTCACTTCTGCAAAGTATCGAAGCTAGTGCTATATAGCACATTTTACAATCCAACCACTTTTCAGCTTTTGGGACTACCAATGCAAATGTCTGGCGGGAAAACTACGCTATTCAATATATAACGAAACTACTTTACATACAACCATGTTTGTCTACGGTTATCTACGTAATTAACAACAAAACTATTAATTTGGTCTGAAAAATTCATAACGACGTGATAAACAACACACTAAATTACTCCTAATTAGTTCTACTTTTCCCGCCAGAAAACACATGTGCTCCAAATCCATATATGGTGCATTGGTGCATATATATACATAAGACATACAAAATGAAATAGCAATTCAACAACTACAAACAAACCACGAATACAATTTGTTGAACATTTAAGTACATCAAGAACTATTGTGGGAATGGCACCGGTGAATCGAAGAGGTAAGCTAACTCATGGCGTCACAAGTTCGTCAAGAGTGAAGGAAATATCAAAAATTCGAGTATGTGGAAAAGGTAAGCTAACTCCTACTAAAACCGCGTTTTAATATTATTAGCGAGTTACACTTAAAATAGCCTAATATAACATGGATTTCGGACATGTTTGTTGTAGATGTACCATCTACACCCCGTTGGTGTAAGTACTTGGCGGTGGAACTTCAACAGGAGCAATTCAAAATTGATTGGAGGAGATTTATGCGGTTCATTATCAAGCGTTTAGGACCTTCTGAAACTTCCAAGATAGTAAGCGATCTACGATGCGCTCCTAATGTAAGTGAAGTATTTATGGAAGAACGTGACTATTACTTAGTTGAGAATTGGTCTTTTGAAAAAATTAAACCAAACCAGAAGGGAGATCGACTAATTGCGGTAGCAAAAGCGGATGATCGACTACTAAAGCGAGAACCTTTAGAAGAGGACGAATTTTTGCTCAAGGAAGGGAAACAGAAAAAGATAGTGTTCGTTGATTTAACACAAGAAGACTAGGGAATTTTGTTGTAGAAGTGGTTACATGCAACGTTTATCGTATGCACTTTCTTAAATATTACGTTGTACGGCTTGAAAAAGTTTTTATATTAAAATCAATGACGTCTTTGTTTTATTCGTATTGAAATATAATTTTTTTTTATATTCGTCGTATTGCTTTTGCTTTTGCTTTTGCATATACTATTTCGACATTTACGGGAATTGTGGGGAATACTTTGTAAATATCACCAGCAACCACACTTAGTTTACCGGAAACCAAAATCTCCTTTCTTCAAATTAATCTACACAACCAGATCTGAGTTCAATTTTTTTGGCAGATAATGAATAATCAAAGAGGACTGTCGCTATTAAGGTATGTTAATCGATTACCTTTATCTGGGTTTGTTTTTGTTTTTTAATTTGTTGAATAATTTGTAATTGAATCGTTTTATCGCAGAGAACCAATAACACAGACCGCCAAAATATGGCTTGTAGTTTGGCGTGAGGGGAAAATTGTTTTCCATCCACGCCGCCAATATAAAAAAGGGTCGTCAAAATTGTATATGATAGCAACGACCATATTAAACTTCAACTATCTGCATAATATAATTAGATCTATGGGATACTATGACTACAAGATCTGGTATGTCGCCGACATTAAAAAATTTCACAGCGAAGGGAGGTTACTTTCAAATTCAGAAGACTTTCAGGCAATGGTGGATTTGGGTCTGAAGAAAAGATTGGTTAACATCATTATCCAACACACTAACTATGCGGCAACTCATCCAACTGGGAAAAAAAAGAAAAATGTTACAAATCTAAGTCCAATTAAAAAGGTATGTTTATGCCGATTAAGGTATTTAGATTTTTAAAGTTTGTCTTATTATAGTAACTTAAATTCATTTTTGTTGTATAGCCGAATATCAATGCACAACAGCATACGGAGGCTAATGAAGGGGAACATAACGACTATGGTCAATGTTCGACAACGGTTAGTGACATTTTATGAGTTACATATGTAATATTATTTAAATATGATCGAAGTTTTTAGAAATAGGTATTGTATAATTAGAAATGTATGGATTTTTTTTAATTAAAATGTTTATAGTTTTAAATAAATCACTAAATTCATGTACTGTATTGTTTTTTTTTTGGTCAGATTCCTGGAATGGGTTGTGGTATAAGTCAATTTGCACAAATGCTTGCAAAATTAACAGAACCACAAAAAAAATGGGTGGTGGAAATGGGTTTCGAGGAACTATTGTATATAAGGGTCAATCATATTGACGCAACATTTGGTTATTGGATCATGTCTAGGTTTGACCCGGACAACTTAGAGCTGAAGATACGGGACAATTACTACGTTAAAATAGACGAGGAAACAATTAGTTGGGTTTTAGGTTTAAATTCGGGGAAGCACCTTTTGCTACCAAATAATTCTTCAAAACTTGTAGATATTCACACAAAGAGGCAGTATAAACAAAACACATCTTATGGTGCGGTTACAGAATCTGAGGTTTATTCAAAAATAATCGACTGTCATATAGACAAGATTAGTTTCAAAAAACATTTCTTACTATATGCTTTAGGAACTCTCCTTTGTCCTACACAAAAATGTGGTTGGATAAGCCCGATACATATCACCGTCTTAGACAAAGCTTCAGAGGCAACAAAGTATAATTGGGCAGCATATGTGTTGGATTGGCTTGTCAAATACGGGGAAAAATTCAAAAATTCAATTCAGGGCTATGGTGGATGCACACTTCTACTGCTTGTAAGTTATAACAACATTAATAACAAACACTCGTTTGTTTATGAAAACCATAGGTATACATGTACCTAACAACAATTATTTCCCTTAAAAATAACAGATCATATATATCGATAGGCTAGCATCGTCCAGAGCTGATCTGAACATGGCACCCGACGCCTGCCGCGTACGAGTATGGGACCAACAGGACATTGACAGGACATTAAAAGCAGATCAAGGACCAAATGGTGATTACGGATTTGGACCCGTCATTGAAGAATTTGTGTATGGGAATATTTAATAATTGTCGTCGACTTTGTTTGCAAACAATTTTCAAGTATGTGTCCAAATAACTTTCCTATAGTTTTATTAATTTGTTGTATTCATTTTAGTTATCCTATCTCCCACGATTAGATTTTTTACTTTTTTATTATTTAACTAGGTTAGGTTTTCGTTGTATTGTTATTAGATTATTATTTTTTTATTCAAGTTAAATTGCAACGGTAACAATCTGGACTTCTATATAATGACCGTTTCTGTGGGATATCTACTTACATTACGTGCCCAAAAAAAAAAAAAAACAAAAATTAACATTTAGTAAGAATATATATGGCTATTGAGCAAGGAACACCCAATTCGGCAAATTCTTCGCGAGGCAGTTCTTGTAAGGCACAGCAAGTTCAATGTTACCATGGTTACAAGGCCAAGCTACAAACATGCAAACACACAAAAAACAAGGGCCAACAATTTTACTCTTGCCCGGTATGGAAGGTAATATAATCGATTCATGAGGTAGATTTAAATCACTTTTTCCCAACATTTTGGTTTTCAGAATGATGATCGGTTTTTTTACAGGATGATACTTGTGGTTTTTTCTTTTGGGAAAGTGAGGTAAACGGTAACATTCTAGATGAGCTACAAGATGAGAATTGTAATCTCAAGCAAGAAACTGTGCGCTTGAAATTCCAAGTTGAAAAGATATTTCTAGAAAATAAAATGCTGTTGGAAAAAGTTGCATATTTGGAGGCAAGGAATGAGGATATCATGCTACGCTTTTATGAATCAAAATCAAATGAAAAACTAAGTTTTAGAATGTGCGTTATTTTGACATTCTTTGTATTATTTTTTTCTCTAAATACTTGGAGAGTGTAACAGTAGATAATAAAGTAGGGGTTTCTTTGGACGCAATATATTTCTTTATTATTTTTTTGGTTACAGGTTTTTATTCTAGTTTTATTGTTAATTACCGAATAATGGAATGTATTGATTTAAATTATAAATTCGGTTCAAAAAAATAAAATAATAAAATACAAAATAAATGAGTGGATCATTTTTATAAGACATACAAATGTATAACATAATAGGGGAGGTATCATCATACATTATATAAAAACGTACAAGACAATGATGGGGAGTCAAAATTGATCTACAACGTAAAATTAATTACTCATTAACGTTTAGAACTACAAGGAGTGCTTAACTAGAAATTTGCATGACAATTGCCAATGGCTTTGCCTCACTGTCACAATGGTTACTAGCATTATCAATAGCTCTTTCATTCATCCACGCTGAGGTACAGGGTTCGAGCCTTGAGAACCTCTATTTTTCAATTTTTTTGGGCACCTTTTAAAACTGAATATTTACATTACGAAGGGTTTTACACTGCTCGAGTTGCCCTAATACACGAGCCATGCAGTGATAATTTAAGCCTCACAGCAAATGTAACTTAGTCCTATTAATCTTCTCAGCTAACAAAATATAAATAGGATACTGTGCTATCTTTTAATTTGGATATGTTTTTATGTTTTATAATATTTTTAAATATTATTTAATTTATTCATATGATCATTTAAATTCGATATTGGTAATTTAAGGCGTGTTTGTTAAACGCTCGTTTATTAAGGCACATTTGGTAATACCTCGGCTAGGCTCGAGCTTGAACTTAAACAAGCTACTCGTGACCTAAGCTAAAACAACGGAAAAATGAAAGCTCATTTAAGCTCCGCTCGAGCTCGAGATCGGAAATTTCTCATCAAGCCTAATCCTAGGTCGAACACCGAAATACTCGGTTGAGCTCGGCTCGTTGACATAACATGCAAAAAGATCTGATAACTAAAATTGTTAATTTATGGTTATATATTATAAATTATATACTTATTTAAATCAATAAATTTTTCATTACCACTCTTTAAAATATGAGTTTTTTACGATAATTTACATTGTTATATCTATCTAATATTGTTAATGTCGTTTTAAAACTAACATGCGAAATAAAACAATATATATACCAACTTATCTGATTTTTTCTTTTACTAGTAAATAAACCAAATGAATTTTACACAATTGTGAAAAAATTTACCAAAATTGTTTACGAATTTTTTCAGAAAATACATAAAAATGAACCCACTTTTATTGCATTATTGCGCTGGCTTCCTCTAATTTATTACATGCACCACGCGTCTCACTTATATCAATAAAGCTGATTTACTTTTTCGTTTTTCAACGAAAGTAAATTTGTTCAAAATCATATACAACAAAACTGTAAATAGCAACAATTAATTGTTCACAGCTGGGGAATGCTCTAACATCTCAATACAACTTAACTCATTTGGCAGTGTGAAAATAAAATCCGGAAGTTCAAAAGTTTCTCGTATTACAATAACAATTCAAGCCTCACATTATAGTTTACATTGCCCTAAAACACTTACTTGGAAACACATTATAAATAGGATCTTCAAGTTCACTTGAAAAATCCTACTTCACCTTTCTTCCACCCAACACTCTCCAAAACCCTCAAGTTTCCACCAAAAACCACTCAACAATGGAGGAGATCAAGGTAATTAAACATTTTCTTTTTTTTAGTTACTCAAATGGGAGGTTGTAAGATCATGATTTCGATTTTTTTTAGTAATAGTCATTTTTTGGTAATTTTGGCAAGTTTTTTTCGTAACAAATTTACCACTAAACTTAGGGTTATTTTTGTTAATTTTACTTCAATTCTATTTAGGGTCAATTAGGCTTAATGAGTGTTAATTTTAGTTAAATTATATTGTTAATTTTGACTTGAAAATAATATTTTGTACAAAATTTAAGGTGAAAATATTAGTTACTTTCTATTCTTATTTTTGGTTTTGGTACATAATTTAGGTGAGAAGTTTTAATTATGTTTGTTAGTGTTATTATTCCGAAATTTTGAAAATTATGTTTTGGTCTTTATTTTGATTTTAATTTAGGTTGCGTAATGTTAGTTTTAGTTAAACAACAATTCCTAACTAAAATGTTCAATGTTGTAGGCGCATGATGTGTTTTATAACGAACTCATTTTAGCTCTTCATATTTTCCCGAATTTTTCGACCCGTCAAGGGAAAATAATTCGAGCTGTTTGCAAGGAATGGAAACGTATTTGGGACGACGACGATTACGGGGATTCGTTGCGTAGGTTGTTCGCTGAGGAATAGGTTTTCGGCAATAGACTAATATGTAACATTTTGTTTATCGTTACTTATTAGTGTCTAATTTAAGTAGTAAAAACGGTACTTAATACTGTTTCGGAGGGGTTTAGGACTTTGGTATGACACTTTTGAATTTGTGTACGGTACTATGATGTAACATTTGTGTACGCAATTAGGATATAACAACGTACGACTGTGGACTAAAGGATATATATTATAAGTTGTTATTTTGATGTACTATTTGTTTAACAAGAAATTTTAATTATTGAATATTCTTATAACTTGCAATTATAGTTTATTAATGAAATGATTGATTTAAATTATAAATTCGGTTCAAAAAAATAAAATAATAAAATACAAAATAAATGAGTGGATCATTTTTATAAGACATACAAATGTATAACATAATAGGGGAGGTATCATCATACATTATATAAAAACGTACAACACAATGATGGGGAGTCAATATTGATATACAACGTAAAATTAATTACTCATTAACGTTTAGAACTACAAGGAGTGCTTAACTAGAAATTTGCATGACAATTGCCAATGGCTTTGCCTCACTGTCACAATGGTTACTAGCATTATCAATAACTCTTTCATTCATCCACGCTGCGGTACGGGGTTCGAGCCTTGACAACCACTATTTTTCAATTTTTTTTTTGGGCGCTTTTTAAAACAGAATATTTACTTTGGAAACTCCGCAGTCATCTTCTCCGATTGGATCTTATCAAATCTGAAATGCAGAATTTTTTTTCCACAAATTAAACATTAATCAATTCGACAATATTGATTTCGTGCCCATAACAGCTCTTAATTCGAACAAAATAATCCAAAAACACGACGGAAATTGCAATCTACAGCGATATTAACATGGTGACCTTAATTAAAATGGTGTATCGCCTTTCATCACCTACCATTGACAGAGATGAGATGAAATGGAAAAAAAAAAATTCCTTCTAACTTTGGTATCATCGACAGAAAATAAAGGAAAAAAAAATCCTCAGCCATTTGAATTTCAAATTCAAAGTGAAGCTGAAATTTCAAATTGAAATTGGGGGATGATGTGGCGATGCTGAGGTGGATTGAACCAATATATGGCCAGGGTACACAGGGACCACTTACCCTCTGTGTATCCATAGCCTTTGCGCACACTTTTTCTTTGAGACATTAATTATTGTTCTCATTTTCCCAATATCATAATTTTGATAAAGGTGAAAACATTATAAATAAACGTAATTTGCCTCGTTTAAATAAAAAAATAGAGGAATCTCAATTCACATTAATTAGTCTTAAAACACGTGTAAAATATCAAACGTAAAGAACAAAAAGAGACAGAGAGACTAGTTTTGTGACTTTTAATATGTTTTGATTAGCTTTTATATTAAATAAAAAAATTTGTTAAACATTTTAAAAGGTTAAATAATTAATCTTATACGGAGTATATTATTAGTGCCTTTAAGGAAATAATTTTTATTAAAATGACAAATTTTATCGATCACTTAAAATAATTAACTCTTTTTATATATAATGGTATCTTTTAAGCATTTTAAGTTAATTTTTACTGAGGTGTAAAATATTTAGAACATGTTTGGTATAGCACTTTTCAAGTGTTTAAAATGGAATCAATTAACTAATTCAATTACCTATTGTTTGGTATGAGATATAGGTAAAACGCTCCATTTTCAAAGGGTAACCATTACCACCAATTTGTTACATCTCCTAACTTTGTGATAACAAAGTGTTATCCTCCTCAATCCCTAATTTGATACAAGAGATTTCTTTCGTGGGGTATACCAAACAAAAAATAATGATAACACTTAACATTATCTTTTCTCCTTTTTAAATGTTTTAAATCCATTTCCTTTCCTAGGAAAATTTGCCAATTTTTTTGTTGGATTTTTCTTTGGCCATTTTCTTAATTTTGATTAATTGGTTTTGAAATTTTTAAAAATATTTTTAATTTTTATTAATTAATTAAAATACTTAAACTATGATTAACGATTGATTATGATATGATTAGTGACTAATTGGCCGGAATATATGGACACAGGTAGTAATTGACAACCACTAAACCCCTAGGTAGTAATTGACAAATTTTAACAAATTAGGTAGTAATTTGCAAAGTCACCAAAGACATAGATAGTAATTGACAAATTTTCCTAAGAGTTTGTGAAAAGTTATTCAATAGAGATTAAATCAACTATTAAAATTATTTTATGGTTAACTGTGAAGTGAACTCATTTAAACATCAAGCTACTTTGGTAAAATAACTTGCCATTGGAATACAAACTAGCTAGAAAGTATATTATCTTAAAATTTGATGTGACATGACAAACTAATTAGACAATTAGCTTTTTATAGGAGTTTCTCGAGCACTCCAATGGATGCATTTAGGGACCTGCTTGAATTAGCTAGCCAAAGAAAATTAGCCCTAATTAGCTTGGAAAAAAAGAATAACTTTTTCTTAATTGTATAGAATGTAAATATATGAATAAAAAAAAGTTCATAAAACTTTTCAAGCAACTTGCTAATAATTAAAGCATTTTTAAATAGAAAATGGTGCGATTGAAACAAACTGACGTGGCATACCAAGTTGCAATTGTTATTCATATTACTAAGTAGTAACTACGAAGTACTTAGTATTTCATATTAAAGATGTTATTAGGATATTTTGATATTTGTCCCTTCAAATTTTTAAGTTTTGTATTTACCTCATTATAAATGGAATTTAATATTTACCACCTTAATTTTATGAAACTTTGTATATTCGATCACCATTTCTTAACGAATTTCATCCAACTTTCCGCTCATATGGACCCTACTTAACTAATTTCTTAAATTAAAAACCTAACGAAATATGGTGAAAATTAAAGTGATAAAATTTTATACAAAAGATCTTGCATGCACAAGGTAATAAATTTATTGTACACTAGAAAAACTTTTACCCAAATTTTGCAATGTTTACCTAATTTTTTGTAAGTTTTAATATGTTTCGATTAACTTAATTTTATATTATAACAAAAAAATTGATAGATAAACATTTTAAAGGGTTAAATAATTAATTATTTTGAAGAAATGTAATAGAGGATACTAAGGGTATACTCGTAATTGTACTGTTGTACGATATTATTATATATATGAGTCCCAGACACCTATATTAGGGTAAGTCGTATCATTATATTCACATGGTATCGAGAGCCCTAGATTTTCTTTAGATAAAAAAACCTAATCCTTACGGGAAATAATTTGTTCCTTCTTCATATCACATATATGGAATCTTCTTCTCCATCGCTGGTTTCACAAGATACGCCCTCCACCCCAGCGCCGACAAGAACCTCTTTGCCGCAACCGCTTGGTCCCATGGGGCATACGCCATCAAATCCATTGGGTTCGCAGCCGCAACACACAGTCGACGCCCCTCAGTTCGGTGTCTCCTCTATTGGTGCTCCGACATATACCCCAACTTTTTCGTGGCAACCTATGCATCCGACTCCACGCCGTCTCTTTGATGCGCCCTCAACTCATATTGGTACGTCGAATATTGCCCAACAATTTTAATGTTCCAATAATGTTGGAAGTATTGGTGGATTTAATGATTTGTCCCCTACTGTTGGAGCTTGTGGCTTTAATTATGTTGGTCAAAGAACCAATAATTCTTTTACCAATTTTGCTGGACCTCGTGGCGCCAATTCTGGTAGACCACATTCGCACTTTGATGGGGGACTTGCAGGCGCAACGTCATAGACCAACTATGGAGGGCCTACTTTTACGGGAGGATATGGTCTTCTTCCACAATCATTAACACCAAGTGGGTATGGTGGACCACCCGGTTTTCCTCCGTTCACACAAAATCTTGCTGAATTGTCTTCCAATATGGTAATTTTGACCTCTAATATTAAAAGTATTGTTACAACTGTTCTTAGGACGGTGGAGGATTATTTACCATGGCGTACTCAATTTGAATCTTTTCTAATTTCTCATGGATTATTAGGCATGCTTGATGGTTCAATTTCTATGCCCAATGTTTGTATAATTGATAATTTAAATAGAGAAACTGTGAATCCAGATTATTATCATTGGTTGAGAATTTATCAAACTGTTAGGTCTTGGTTATTTGCTACGGTGTCTAGAGATATACTTGTCGACACACATGAGGTTAAGTTTTCTGCATTGGTGTGGGAGAGATTACAATCTCGGTTTATGAATGCTAGTATGGCTCGTTCTATGGAGCTGAAAAGTATGTTGCGGAATATTGCTAAGCAAGAATTACAGTCAATTCAATGGAATCTTATCTACGTGACATAAGAATTCTTCCTGATTTCCTTGCTGCAATAAATGCTCCTGTTTCTACCCATGATTTAATTCTACACACTGTGATGGTTCTTGATCGTGACTATGATGCATTATCCACACAATTTATCCATTTTACTGGTCGCTTGAACTTTTGAGGAGGTCAATCGGGCATTAACAACTCAAGAACATATTGTTAAAGGATGTCAGGCTAGGGCACAGGGGTTTGCAGCGCATCAGGCGTTCATGGCAAGTACTCATTCTAGTTCGAACAAGGCCGCGACTCACTCTTCAAACTCTACTGCAGGGAAACATTCCGAGGGATCCCGAAACAATAATGGGGATCATGGAGGTGGTAAAGGCCGTGGAAAAGGCCGTGGTGGTCGTGGAAAAGGACATGGTGAGGGTGCAAACCAAAACCAAGCACAAGCCCAAACACAAAATTCAGGAGGTACAACTTTATGTAATTCTGTTTTGTCATCCAATAGTGTTGTTGTTTCTCTTGCTTCCTGCGATACTAACAATTCGTTTGCAGGGGATTCTAATGTTGATGGGGTGTTTGGTGCTAGTCCCACAAATATAGTCTTTCAAATTTGTTTTCATCCAGGTCATTCCGCAATTTCTTGCCCTTCTCGTTATTCTCAGACTTTGAATGCCACTCTTGTTAGTCTTCCCACAGGAGAGCATAATGAAACTGTAACACCCCGTACTTTTAAGCATGCTTTATTATTCTGTAATTATGATTTTTAACGTAATTACGTCCTTAATTTTTCCAACCTATTTTAATTATCTTATTATGTCTACCTTTTACTGTGACATAATACGAATTACTTAAGCCAAATTTTATTCTTACACATGAGTTTAGCCCATATTTCAAAGACCAGTTCTATTATTATCATTTAACGTATGGAAATTTCATTTCTACCCTCAATGCTCCAAAAACAAGCAAAATCCCATATCCCTTGTTCTTCCTCACGTGTAAATGGAGCCAACCACCCTTTCGACTTATTTTTCAAGTACAAAGAAAAATACACTTTTCTTTCTTTCTTCCTTTGTACGCGTAAATGAGGGAGTTGGACAACAAGATTGTTCTCACAATTTTCTGTCAACTTTAAAGTAATGTATCTCCCACTTCTTCCTTGTGTGGCAGCTATTTCTTTAGCCAAATATCTAAAACTTTTCTTAAATTCATGACTCACCATGTCAACAAATCCCTATAAATGGCTTCTTCTGTTTAGTTGTTTGCAACACCAAAACCAAGCTCAAACTCCATGTATAAATCTTAAAGCCACATCCTCCATTATTTTTTTCTATTTCGGCCACCGCAGCGCCGCCACTGTTGCCACCACTTTCTGCCAGAAAGTCCAGCCAGCCATCCCTTTTCACAACTCTGACCCGATGTCACCTTCTCTTTGTCGCCGGATTCTACCGTGGCCCTGTTGGTTGTTGCTATGTTGGCGTGTTGTTGCGTGAGCTGCTGCGCCATTTTTGTTGCTAACAGCTTCATTTTTATTCCAATGTAAAAGGAGGACCAAAAGTTAAAAAGGAGATGTTAAATATGAGTGGGCCTTGTTGAATCTTATTAAGTCCACTAGAAGCAATAGTGGACAGTGAGTTTGTAATTAAAGAGCAAAACAATTGTGGGTCTTAGGAAGCTACGTAAGTTTCTCATAATTTGATATAAGTTTAAGTATCTTTTTGATGATTACTATATGACTAATTTGAGTTGTTATGGTTAATTATGGAGAAATTAATCGAGCTAAAGTATGATGCATTTTGGACCTATCTCGCGAGGGTATCAAAGGATTAAGCCGAAAAGATGGATATCGAGGTAACTATTATGTCCAGCATTTAAGCTTTATATGCCCGTATGTGTGTTATGTGTGATTAAATGATTATGATATGATTTATTTGCTAACGCATGATGTATGATTTAAAGTTTATGAGTACGATTGTGATAATATGTTATTATTTTATGATGTTAAAGACGTTGTTCGGGAATAATGATATATTTATAAAGTTATTTTAAAGAAAGACGATGTTGCTTTTGTCGGCATGGAAAAGTGAACTGAACTAGTAAATGGGCAAGTTACTGGTGGAGGCCATGTTAAAGTTAAATGGGAACCAATTCCCCCTGAATGATGTAAGAAAAGTCCCGCCAAAGCCTGTACTTGCCAATGAGCTGTAAAGGAAATGATTCCTTGCCGACATAGTTTTCAAGATAACGAGATTAAATTAGTTATTTCCGAACAATAAATGCTAATGATTGATATGTGGCAAATGATTTTAGAAAATAAAACCGTTTTGACGGGGTGGAGTATTACTGAGTTTTCCACTCATTTTTGGAATTTTTCTGTGTTTTTCCTGTTTTCTATTTTTATGATGATGTACAGGTTCGATTAAGGAGCTAGAGTTGCTCAAGAGGAAAGTTATTACTAGAGTTGTTATTTTATTATTGAGATATCTAGATGAGATGGATTATTTTATTATGAAAATTTTGATATTGAGTTATTTTATTGATTATTGTGGAAATTCTCTTATTGAGGTTTTTATCAGAATATCAATTAGATTTATTTTGGGAATCTAATTGTATTATTAAAGGATTACTTTTTTGTGGGCCCATACCCACAGGTCCCAGGATTATTTATGCCCAATTCCGCTGCTAATGATGAGCTAAGTGCGGTTTATTACCGATAATTAAGGTACTGAAAAGTCGGGGCGTTACAGAAACAATTTGGTTTCCTGATTCAGGAGCATCTTCTCACATGACTAACGACCAAGGTATGTTATCTGAAAAATCTATATATATATTTTGTCCTTGTTCATGTTGAAGTAGCGAATAGTACTAAAATCCCGATTAAACATGTTGGCAAGGTCACATTAAACTCACACAGTCGTCCTTTGGTTTTAAACAACGTTTATCATTGTCCCACTATTAAATTCAATCTAATGTAGGTGCAAAAATTAGCTAAGGATAACAGTTGTGCTGTGAGTTTTAATGGTTCTCATGTTTTTGTAAAGGACAACGACACGGGGGAGGTGCTTCTCAAAGCTTCTAGTCAAGGCAGTGTCTATCCCATCACCCTCACCAACACACTTAGGAGGCCAATTGCACTTTTGTCAATCACAGCTCCCATTCCTACATGACATCGTCGTCTTGGTCATTGTGGTGATAGAGTATTAGGTTTTCTTAAGAAAAATAAGGCCATTGTTTGCGCCAGTGGACATTTTGATTGTGTTTCGTGTTGCTTAGGAAAGTCTCATAGACTACCTTTCCAGGATGTAATACACTCTTTTGATAAGCCTTTGCAATTAGTTCATTCTGATTTATGGCAGTCGAATATTTTGTCAAATCTTGGTTTTAAATATTATGTTTGCTTCGTGGATGATTTTTCTCGCTATACTTGGGTTTATCCTTTAAAACAAAAATCGGATGTGCATGATCGCTTTATGGATTTTCAGAAATTAGTTGAGGATTTATTTGATTGCAAAATAAAATATTACCAAAGTGATGGGGGTCGGGAATTTGATAATGCTCCTTTGCTTGATCATTTTCGAAAATGTGGAATATCGTTTAGAAAATCTTGCCCAGACACTCAACAACAAAATGGTGTTGCTGAGAGAAAGCATCGACATGTAATTAAACTAGCTCGAACGATGCTCATTGAGTCATTGCTTCCTGGTCAATCATGGGTCCATGCTACGTATACGACAACATATATAATTAATTGATTGCCTACCCCAGTTTTGCAAGGTGCGTCTCCTTTTCAAAAATTATTTTCAAAACAACCGGATTATTTGTTTTTACGTGTGTTTGGTTGTGAGTGTTTTCCAAATTTTATTGCGAAACAGTCAAATTAGTTAACTCCTATGTCAGTTATGTAATACCCCGAATTTTTAAAACTCGATTAATTATGCTTAATTATTTTTATTTAGCTTAAAATCGTTTTAAATCCTAATTTCGAACTTTATTTTAGTTAACGAATCTTTATTTCTCTTGAAATTTTAAGATTGTTACACGATTTACTTTTCGGATTTTATAATTTAATTTTATATTTACGAGCTTAACCACCGTTTTTTTAAAATCTTAATTATTTTTGGATTTTTGATAAATACGAAATGTTCTTATTTTATTCGAAAAACTAAATTTATTTTTCGTTAATGATATTTTTATAAAAGATTATTTCGAAACTTAATTTTAATTAAACATTTCTATTCCAATTAATTTCCTAAAAAAAGAAATCAATTTTCTGAATTTTGGCCTAATATTGTGGAATTACAAAAATGCCCTTTTGACCCATTGAAAGCAAGTCAACCCTTCTTTTCTTCTCTTCTTCTCTGCCGTGCAAACTTGAGCACCTGACATCGTTGGTTTTTGCCATATATTGCATCTATGGATCTTAGCTTTGCTGAATCACCCCCTAGAAACCAGTATATTACAATAGTCATTGCCTACTTTTCCTACTCCCTTACATCTGTCATTTGTATCCTTGCAACTTAGCACTTTCTTCACGTCAATTTCCACCATTCACCTCTAGAAATAGATGTTGAATATTATCATTGAATTTTAGAATTTAACAGCTATCGACTTCTTATTTACCATTGAATTTCCAGATTAAACATGTAGAGTTTCTTACCATTTCAATTCTCTTTAAATAACCCACAAATCGCAGCCATTTGAACCAATCTCTTCGTCTCTTTTCCGGCATAATGCCGCCTGCAAACCACCGTCTGCCACCACCATTATCACCACCACTGCCGCCACCTCAACCATCCCAACACCACTCGGCACCACTCTCAAACTCCCCTCTTTTCTCTTTTTGTTCGCACACTCATCCCCTCCCCTGCCTTTACTCACCTCCGCGCCCAGCCATCAGCACCACCATGTAGCCGTAGCGTTCCACCCATCCCACGCTCCTTCTACCTCTTTGACGACCGCCATGAACGCCGCCCAACACCCCTGCATTCTTCCCCCTTCTCCTCGGCTTTCTCCCTCCCTGTCGTCGCTCTCCACCGCGCCCAACCACCAGCACCGCCGGGGTTGGTGCGCTGCCTCTGCCGCACCGCTTGGCCGCACTCCATCCTCCGGTGGCGAACCACCGCCCAGCTGCCGCTTGCTTTCCTTCTTCCTATCTCCTCCTCCGTACCATGCTCTCCTTTTCTCTGTTTCTCGTTCATAATTCCCAGGAACAAAATCCCCACTTGTTACTTTGCTTCTTTTAATTCCTTAGCCCACTAAAAGCAAGCCCAATTCTATTTGTAAGTAAGCCCAATTCTATTTGTGAGTTGCACCTTTCATTCAAATTCAGATTTTTGCAATTGTTATTTTATGATAATAATCGTGTTTTATAAAAGTAAATAAATAAATAATTTTTAAGTATATTAATATTTGCTCCTATCATATTACGAATATTAAAAACTATTTATCAATTTTGGAAAAAAATGTATTATTGAGTTTGTTTTTAAATAAGTTACTAGCTTGATTTAAAATAGAATTTAATAATATTTCAAGCAAATCGATTTGAGAATAAAAGATTATTTAGAAAATATTGATTTTTAAAGTATTTATCATTTTAATTTTAATTCAACAATTTAATCTTTTGAAAGAAATCGGACTCGGAGTTCAGGAAGAACGAACCAACGAAAAGGCTTAGCAAATCGCGGAATTGAGGTAACGGTTATTGCTAGTACCCGCAATCCCTTCGAAATGTATTTATGAATGATGTTATGAATGATTGATGTTTTATAATGATGTTTTATGATTTGCGGGATTACAAGTATGATTTGATTGAATTGTTTTACGATAATGCAACTCTATGCAAAGTATTGTTTTAATGAGTTATTATTCCTGAAATAATGATTTTATGAAATAACGAGATTTAATGGTTTTATTGAACCACCCTGAATGAATGAGATTTTCCTGATTAATGTTCAACTAAAAGAAATGTAAACATGATAAATGAAAGTGTAAGAACTGGTCAAGTTCCCCTGTTATGGAGCCCAGGCTCCCCCTGATAAGAAGTACTGGCTTCCCCTGATATGGAACCAAAGTTCCCCCTAATAAGAAGCATTGGCTTCCCCTGATATGGAACCAAGGTTCCCCCTGATAAGAAGCACTGGCTTCCCCTGTTATGGAGCACTGGCTCCCCCTGTTATGAAGCACTGGCTTCCCCTGTTCGTAGGAGACGTCATACCATGTTTTCCTGTAAAGTCCTGACGACCAGAATATACTGTTAAAAGGAAAAAGGTTAAAGAAATGATGTTCCTGAAATAATAATCCTGAAATGATGTTCCTGAAATGATGTTTCTGAAATGACGTTTCTGAAATGATGCTTCTTAAATGATGTTTTATTAAATGTTTTACTATATTCTATTCTCCTTGTTTATTAAATAAAATGAATTGAAATGATGTTACGATGCTAGGGTAACTCGTTACTGAGTCTTCGGCTCACCGCTTTGTTTTCTGTTTTAGGTACTACTGGGGAACACGAAAACGAGTAGTGACAAGGATTTCACTATAGAAATGTTCACCTCAGTTAATGTTAAGTTGTAACAAGTTTAAGTATGACTCTTGATTAAGCTATGTACTCGGATTAAGGAATTAATAAGATTATTATATTATTTGGAGATTTAATGGTAATTAATATGATAGTTGCCTTGTAATTCCCAAGAGGGAGTTACGACAGTAATGTCCCGACCGAATTAGGATGTTTCCACTGCTAAGTATGCATTAATACTTGAATTAGAGGTCGGGGCGTTACAAGTTCAATGTGTTTTTATTGGGTATCTTTAGGTTATAAGGGTTATCATTGTTATGAACCAAAGTCGGGTCGTGTTTATGTGAGTCCGAATGTAAAATTCCATGAGTCGGTATTTCCGTATAGATCTTTAGTTTCGTCTCGTCCTTCGTCGTCGATACCTTCTAGTGATACGGACCCGTCTTTCCTTCTTTTACTATACCTCATAGTACCACTCCTATACCGTCTAGAATTACTCTTCCGTCAAACCTATCTTCGAGTCATGAGTCGACTAGCATTGTCCTTATGTCTAGCGCCTTGCCCATAGCACAGAAAAATACATAGGTTGATGAAATTGCTGAAATGAGTCAGCAGGGCCCGCGGCCTGCCTGTGGCTCATATCACTCTGCCACAAAGAGCACCGCGAAGCACACTGCACCGTAAGGAAATTCAGTCACCAATTTGTTGTTGCTCCTTTTTCACATGGGCCCCTAACTTTGGATAACTCACCTCAACACTCCCCTTCTCCCTCTCCATTGCACGTGGCCCAACAAGACCAAGTAGACCATCAATTACGCATGGCCCAACTTCCAATGTCTGATGTTTTTCACATTTCTAGCATAACCCACCCATCCTTAGATTTTAGCACCCAGCCATTACATAAGCCCAACACATATACTAATTCATTATCATCTTTGTCTCTGGTCCATGCCTCACCCGCTAATGCACCTTCTTCGAGTGGTATTTTTGCGGTTCTGTCTACGAGCAATGTTCACGAAATGAGAACATGTGCTAAAGACGGAATTTACAAACCAAAGTCAATATTAAATCTCAGTACAGTTGAAAAACAAAAGGCACCGACTTGTTTTTTCTAAAGCTAATAAAATGCCGAAATGGCGTGAAGCCATGGCGGAAGAGATTAATGCAATGATTGTCAACAAAACTTGGGATTTAGTACCATTTAATGCGTCAAAGAACTTGGTTGATACAAAATGGATTTATATGATAAAAAACGACAAAGATGGTCATGTGATTAGGCCTAAGGCTCGTCTGGTTGATCGTGGGTTCGGACAACAAAAAAGTATAGATTATTCTGAGACTTTAGCCCTGTGGTTAAATCAACTACTATTAGGTTGGTTTGTCTTTATCTCTTTCCTCAAATTGGGTCATTCGTCAATTAGATGTTAAAAATGCATTCTTACATGGTGATTTAATTGAAGAGGTATATATGAAACAACATGTAGGTTTCATTTATCCTGATTTTCCTAACCATATTTGTCGTCTTAGGAAAACAATCTATGGTTTGAAACAGGCCCCTAGAGCTTGGTATCTTCGCTTCAGCAATTTTTTGTTACAATAGGGCTTCTTTTGTTGTCAATCAGATAATTCTATGTTCATTTTTCGTCGTGACAAATTCATTGTTTATCTGCTTCTTTATGTCGATGATATCATTGTCACATGCAACTCGACTCCTTTGATCACCAAATTCATATCCCTTTTGTTTGCCGAGTTTGCTATGAATGATTTAGGTGATCTGCACTACTTCCTAGGAGTGCAGGCGATACGTACTTCTAAAGGTTTATTTTTGTGTCAGAAAAAATATATTTTAATGATTTACTTCTGAAATTCCATCTACACACTGCTAAACCTGTGCGTACCCCTCTTCCTAGTCGTACCACACTTTCTATTACAAATGGTGATTTATTATCAGATCCTACTGAGTACCGCAGTATGGTTGGGGCTTCACAGTACTTGACTATGACAAGACTTGATATTACACACGTTGTGCATTTAGTTTCCCAATTTATGCATGCACCTTGCACATCTCACTTGTTGGTTGTTAAGCATATATACAAGTACTTGCAGGGTACTGCGGACTACGGTCTTTGGCTTCGCCCCGCCCCAGACATGTCAATCATGTCTACTCAGATGCGGATTGGGCAGGTTGTCCTGATAGTTGTCGTTCCACCACTAGTTATGCAATTTTTCTTGGTGGCAACCTCATTTCCTAGCGCTCAAAGAAGCAACCCACTGTCTCCAAGTCTTCCACAGAAGTAGAGTAACGCGTTGTTGCATACACGGTGCATGATACTCTCTAGATACGTTCCTTGTTAGCTGAGTTGTGAATCGTCATCCTCGCACCCGTGAAGCTCTTTTGTGATAATGTTTCTGCGTCCTATCTTGCGGTGAATCCGGTTCAACATGATCGTAGCTAACATATCAAAATAGATTATCATTTCGTTCGGGAGCGTGTTGCTCATGGTGATTTAGTTGTACGTTATGTCCCTACTGAGTTACAAATTGCTGACATTTTTACGAAAGGTTTGTCAGGTAGCGTTTTGAGTTTTTAAGGTTCCAATCTGCACATGGTTCCCCCTGCACAGATTGAGGGGGGTGTAATAGACTAATAGAGGATACTAAGGGTATACTCGTAATTGTACTATTATATAATATTATTATATATGAGTTCCGGACACCCGTATTAGGGTAAGCCGTATCATTATATTCACACAATGATTTTATTAAAATAAATTTTTTTATCACTAAAATAGATAACTTTTACCTATTATAAGGATAAATTTTATATATTTTAAATTTGCTTTTAATATGATGTACAATATTTATTGTACACACCCCTCGTTAATAAGAATTTGTCAATTCAAACCGCTGAACTTACGATAAATCCAAACCTTGAACTTACAATGAAGAAAATATACCATCTTAGAGCATCTTTAATGGTAAGCTAATTTGATAATTAGCTTGTTATGCCACATAAGATTTCAAGCTATTTCATTGTCTAGCTAATTTTTACTCCAATGACTAGCAACTAGCTTGTTATTTAAATTGGTCCCATTTGGCCCACTTGTCAATTAATTAATTGGCAACATTTGGTAGCTAGTTGTCAAGCAAATTAGCTTGTTTAAGCTAATTTGCTTGGCCAAGCTCAAGCTAGTCCCTAGCTACAACCATTGGAGATGCTCTTATTACCTTAAAAGAAAAACACAACTAATTTACTTTTTTTTTTAATGCAGAAATAGGGAATATATTACCAAGAGAGGATTAAACCTCTATAGTTTTGGAGCATACAAAAGAGCCTACAGTTAGTAGGAGTGCCATCCCAAAAACCAATATTGGCACAACCAGTGAAAATCATTAAGACTAGGCTTGCAAAAGTTAAAATATAGACAAGCAGAAAAAAGAAGATTAGAAACCCTGGATTGTTCTTTATACACTGCAAACTGGACCAAACCAAGAAGCTAAGTAGTCGCTTCATCTTCAAGAACCATCTCCATCTCATAGTCATGCCCCAAATTTCTGGGAGGTTGGAAGTGATACACCTTCAGAGATTTCATCTTCCTTCCAATCTCAGCAAGGCCATGAGCAATCTTATTCGCATCTCTCTTAACATGGAAGATAGAAACCACCCAGTTTCTCTGTAGCAGAGAGGTAATATCAGTAATGAGAGAAGAAAGATGATGATCTTTGTAGCTTTGAGGGTGCTCCAGCATGAATTTCAGAGCTTCAGCATCAGTCTCAAGCTCCAGGTGTGTGATCTTTCTTTCCCAGGCAATTAGGAGTCCTTCCTTCATCGCAGTGAGCTCAGTAGAAGCAGCACCTATGGTGCTAAAATGAGAAGAGAACCCTATCTGCCAGATACCTTTACTGCATCTAATAACACCTCCTCCACCAGCATTGTTGATGTCAAACCAAGAACCATCAGTGTTTAGCTTAAAAAACATGTTCTGAGGAGGAGCCCAAATTCTGATAGCATTAGAGCCATTCCTGATAGCTGGATCTTTAGACTGTATAATATTGTTAGTGAAATTGAGATCTGCCCAGAATTTATTGTAAAAAGAAGCACAGTTTTCCATCGTTTGTTTAAAAACAGCATTATTTCTGTAAGACCATATGTGCCATATAGCAATTGTAAAGACAATTTGCCAGTCAATTTTTCCACTGAGATTATAGGAAATCCATTCATGCCAGTTCAAAGAATAAAAAGTATGTAAATTTAGGTCAAAAGAAGGAGAATGATATTGAAAAATCATAGACCAGAACATAGAAGAACTATGACAATTCATGAACAGGTGAATATTATCTTCTATTTCATTAGAGCATCGAATACAAATTGGGTTAAATTTTGGAATTTTGTGGGAAAGAGTTAGGGCAACAGGAAGGATTGAATGACTGACATTCCACAACAGCATCTTATACTTATAAGGAACCCCAATTTTCCACATCTTTTTCCAGTTAACATTAACTGAACATTGATTCAAGGAAAAGGAGGTGATAGAATGGTAAGCTGATTTGATGGTGAAGGAACCTTTATTATCAAGCTTCCAACTGATGGAGTCATCACAATCAGTAAGAGTAGGAAGGGGGGTAGCCTTAATAAGATTACAAATAAAAGAGGGCAACAAGTGTTCAATTCTAGACAAATTCCACTGCTTATTAGAAATGATGTGAGAAACTCTTAAGTGAGCCAGGGAATCAGGGATACATAGATCAGGAAGAAGGTACAGAGGAGACTCACCCACCCAATGGTGGTACCAAAAAGAGGTGTCATTTCCATTCCCAATCCTTATAATAATACCTTTTTTAAGGATATCTCTTCCTTTGAGAATATCTTTCCAGATAGTAGAAGCATTAGGGCTAGGGATACTATCTAAGAAATTGGTTGATTTGAGGTATCTTGAAGAAAGAATTTTAACCCAAAGTTTATCAGGTTGAGTTAAAATCTTCCATCCAAGTTTAGCCATGAAGGAAAGGTTCCATTTTTTCAAGTCTCTAACACCCAACCCTCCTTTGTTTATGGGATCACAAACCCTATTCCAGTTTGTTCTAGGCACATATCTGGATCTATCAACTCTGTTCCAAAGAAATTTCTTACATTTAGATTCTAACTCCTGTATCACAGTGACTGGAAGAACAGAAGTTTGCATAGCATATAAGGGATAAGCATTCAAAACAGACTTAATGAGAGTGCATCTGCCAGCCATGTTCAAAAGCTTTGCCTGCCAACCTCTAATTTTACTAGTAGTCTTGTCTAGGAGATTGAAGAAATCAGCTTTCTTAAGTCTAGTAGGGGAAATAATGCATCCTAGGTATTTGCCAAAAGCTAGTAGTGGTGTCCTTGAAAGTACATACATTTTTAATAGAACAACGGATGTTATAGTTCATCTTTCTAGGAAAAATGAGAGAGGATTTTGAAAAGTTAACTTGTAATCCTGAAGTTTGACCAAAGGCATGAAGAGTGTCAAGCATGATTTTCATGTTCTCCGTAGTAGCGGTACCAAAAAGGAAAACATCATCAACATAAAATAAGTGAGAAATGGACACTTCTTTAGAAAGTTTTAGAGGTTTCCACAGTTTGCTATGCACATTATTCTCTATCATTTGAGAAAGTCTTTCAAGACACAGGACAAAGATATAAGGGGAAAGAGGGTCTCCTTGCCTAATTCCTCTAGTAGGAAGAAAACTCTCAGTAATTTGACCATTCCAAAGCACAAAGATGGAAGCAGTAGTGATGCAACTCATAATTAAGTTAATGATAGAAGAAGGCAGATTAAACCAATGAAGAGTGTCATAAATGAAACTCCATTCTATGCTATCAAAAGCTTTGCTTAAATCAATCTTAAGGGCCATACATTTTGATTTAAAGCTAGCTTTATTAAAAATATGAGCAATTTCTTTGATGATGATAACATTTTCATCAATGGTTCTGCCCATGACAAAGCTAGAATGTAAAGGACTTATAAGATTAGGAAGCAAGGGTTTCAGTCTGTGTGAAATAATCTTTGTTATTAATTTATAAATAGAGTTACAAAGACTAATTGGTCTAAACTCTTTCATACAGGAAGGAATAGTAGTTTTAGGAATTAAACACAGAAAAGAATTATTAATGTTTTGGGGTATAGAGCTGGTTTGAAAACAATTTTGCACAAAGGTTGAGATAGAGGAATTTATATCCTTCCAAAACTTTTGCAAAAAAAGAGGTTGTAAACCATCGGGCCCTGGGCTTTTAATAGGGTTCATTTGGAATAAAACTTCTTTAATTTCCTCAGCTGAAGGACAACTATTTAAAAAATTCACATCAGCAGTGGAAAGATTAAAAAAAGATTGAGAAGCATGCATAATTCTAGGGCTACTGAGATGGGTAGTGGTGAAGACATTTATAAAATAATCCCTAGCCATAGATTTCAAAAGATTCTGATCATGAATCCAGGAATCAGAATCATTTTTTAAACAAAGAATCTTACTTCTAGACTTTTTAACTTTAGCAATGGTATGAAAGTATTTGGTATTCCAATCAGCATACTTCCTCCAATCCAACCCAGCCTTTTGAGCCCAAATCACCCAAATCACCCTTTATTTCTGGTATATTTCTTTTAGCTCTACCAAAAGCTTCTTTTCCAGATCAAAAATAAATTGAGAATAGTGTTTTGCCAGACTCATTTGACAACCATCAATTCTTTTTAAAAGCTGCAACTTTTGTTTTCTCAGGTTTCCAAAAATATTTTTATTCCAACTTTGGATTGAATTAAGGAAATTATTGCGGCCAGCAATAAAATTCATATCAGCATCAATCCAGTTACTAACAAAATAATCATTAAAAGCTTCATGGGATAACCAAAGTTCTTTGCAACGAAAGGGAAAAGGTCCAGGAAGTTTATCAGGAAAAATGTTAACTAATAGAGGACAATGATCAGAATAAATTTTAGGTAAATGTAATACCTGAGTGTGAGGATAAGTGTTGAGCCAACTTGGATTTGCTAGTGCCCTGTCCAAGCGTTCACAAATCAAGTCCATGCCTTCACGCGCATTTGTCCAGGTAAAAGGATTACCATGGAAGCCCAGATCAACCAGAGAAGCAGCATCAGCAAGAACATTAAGGTCAGCACATTGACTTCCCACAAAGCGCCTTCCCCCAGTTTTCTCATTTTGACTTGTTACCTCATTAAGATCTCCTAAAACTAACCATGGGGTAGTAGGAGGAGGAAGAGAGGATTTAAGATCAGCCCACAATTCGTGTCTCTTTGTGCTAGTACTTGGGGCATAAATCCCGGTTATAAGAACTTCAGGTTGAGTTGGATTGAGTTTAAACAGGGCATGGAAATAGGATGGGGTTTTCTCAGTATGCATGATAAGAGAAACCACATTAGGGTTATAGAACATCCATAACCCCCCCCCTTCTCCCTTCAACAGGAACAACTAAGACCTTATCAAAACCTAAATGTTTGGCCACACAATTTGCTCTATCTTCGTTATTTTTTGTTTCCAACAGAATGAAAATAGAAGGTTTGTGATTGTTAATGATATCCCATGCAAATGGAATAAAATCATTCTTGCTTGCACCTCTAACATTCCAGATTACTAGCTTCATACTAAGATCAGGAAAGGAAGAAGGGGTAAAACCTGAAACTTTGAGATCATTGACTGGAATCCATGGAAAGAAGCCCTCCCAGTCCTTCCACTTTGGAAGCATCTCCATCAGCACTATGTCCTTCATCTTGAGGGGTGACACCATTGCCTGAATCTCCTTCTCCCCTCCATTGATCATTCCCCAGTAGTGGAATTCCAATTTGAGCCCCACTACCCCTTTTTGGACCGAGTAGGTTGTCGTATGGTTTGCCAGCCGTTCTAAATCTAGTTCTACTGGGCTTGATAGCAACGCATATTCTGCTGGGTTTCTTGGAGGGGGTAGTAGTGGTTGAGGAGGAAGAACAATTGGAGTAGGATGTGGTGGTTGTTGAAGAGAGAGATTGGTTGGTGGGTTGCATTGGTTCAAAGACTGTGATTGAAAAGCTTGGAGTTGGAGTAGTGAATTGTGCATCAAAGCTATCTTCTGTGGAGTGGGTGATGACTCTATCGATGCCCATGGGAGACGGAGCATCGGAGCAACATTGCTTCTAGGAGGAATGAATGGGTTTGCTGTTGGGTCCAGAGGTTTGGTCTTCCGACTTGCTGGTTTCTGAAGGGTGTATGGAGAGAATGGTAGTCGGAACATCAGAGAAGTTCTGGAGCTTCCCGCTACTTGTTCTTGCAAGCTTCTGTTGGTGGTCGGAGCAGGTGGTGGTGATTGGTTGGGTGGAGTTGCTGCATTGATGGGAGAAGGAGACGATTGAGGTGGGGACGATGATGGTGTTGATTGGCGTGATCTCACTCTCCTTGAGGCTCTTTGTTTTCGAAGGCGAGGAAATTGGGGTTTTCTTTCCATGGTTGGATATTTCAGTGGATTGTGGTGAAGACAGTGGAGTGGAGAAGACATTGATAGTGGTTTTTTCTAGGTTATTTGAAGGCATGGTTGGAGTGGAAGATTGAAGGTCACCGGCTAAATTAGCCATTGAAGGAGGTGCAACGTGGCTAATCGAAATTGGGGAATGGAAAGCAGAAGGAGGAGATGAAGGGTTTTCCTTCTCATGCTCAGAGTTGAGATTTAATGAAGGATTTCCTTCATTCCCAAGAGACCTTTTCCCAATAGCAGCAAAGGCAACTTCCTTTTCTATATTTTCTCTTTCCAAATTTTCTTTTTCCAGAATCTGCCAATGATTTCCTTTCCATGGAACTTTCGATTTATTTTTTTCTTTATTTTTGTTGTATTGTGGTGTTGCTGAGCTGGGTTTGGTTTGAGTCAAGTGATTTTTTTGTTGGGTCATTTTATTGGGCTTTGGGTTTCGTTTGTTAATGACAGTGGTCCATGGCCCATAATTGTTTTTGTTTTGATCATCTAACTCCATTATTTCTGAATCAGTGGGATTGGGTTGACTTAGGCACATTGGTTGGGTAGTGGATGGTGGGCCAATATTGGTAGTGGATTTTTCGGTTGAGATATTTTCAGTAGTGGAGCCTAAAACATGGTTAAGAGCATTAGATGAAGTAGGTTTAGGGTTAATTGGGTAGCTTAAGCACTTATCCTTCAAGTGACCAATCTTCCCACAGGAAAAACAAAGCGAATGAATGTTTTCGTATTCGATTTTTTGCCATTGATTTCCCACCCAAACCTTTGAAACTAGTGGTACATTAAGATTAATAACCAAACAAACCCTAGCATACCTTGCACGAGTCAGATGATCTGTGGCATAATCAACCCGAATTGGCTGACCAGCAAGCTTCCCAATTTCGAATAGAGCTTGTTTGTCATAGTATTCAACAGGGAGTTCAGGAAAGCGAATCCAGACTGTCATGGTGTCGAATGGATTCATGGATGGCCTAAAATTGGGTTTCCATTTGGTTATCATAAGATAATGATCCAACACAAACCATGGTCCTCCCAAAAGAGCTTTATCATAATCATCTTGGAGGGAGAAACGAAAAAGATAAACACTATGGCCAAGATCAATGACTTCCAAGTTTCCTTTTGGTTTCCACATAATTCTAACTCGTTGAGTAATAAAAGAAGGACGAACTGAGATACCAAGACACTTCCCCATAAGAGTAAGTTTCCATGGTTGTCTGAGTTTGTTCAAGGTGTCCTTAGGGAATTGAACAGCTTTAGTGATATCTGGAGGATCAACATCTTGATCTTCCCATTCAAGAGAAGTGATTTGTATTTTTTTGGCTTCATCAAACCACTGAGAATTTCCTGCAACAGCTTCTTTAAATGAAACTGTTAAGTTGGTGGTAGGTATTGTCTGTTGCTGAACAACCATATCAACCATGGTAACATCATTTGTCTGCTGACCATTGTTAGCTGATGTGGTATTTTCCAAAACAATTTGATCGTGATCCATTTGAAGCTTGAGATGTGAACACAACGGAAGAGCACCTGCAAAACAAGAAGGCAAAACAAAAAGAAAAAATTTGAGAAAGAAAGGCCACTCTTTGATACCAAGAAGACCCCTAGAGGCCTCCTCGCCAGAGGCGAGAAGGATGATCCCCAGTAATCGAACTTAGATCGAGAGAGAAGGCAGAGAGAGAAAACTAGAGAGAGAAAACGGGGACACTTTTCCTAAAAAAATTCTTTACAACTAATTTACTTTTTCTTTCCTCTCTTGGTTCTTTTTCAACGATCTGAAATCTCCTCCTTTCTCTATTGGCTTCTTCATTGAATTCTTCCGCAACGAATTTAAAATCAAACATTTCGTCCAAACTTTGTAGTGATTGAAGTTGTCAGTCCACATTTGGACCAACTCTAGCAATTTGCAGACTCCATTTCCCACAAACACAAGGTAATTTGAATTTGTTTGGTCCTTATTTATAGTTAATTCTTCAATTTAATGAAAACCCCTAAAACTTAACCTTGAATTGTGAATTCATTCCCCTAATAAACCCTAAACAATTCACATAAATTAATAAAACAACGACTGAAATTATGAAATTAATCCTTCCCGCAGAGATGCGTAACAAATTTGGGGAAAAACTAGCTGAAAAGAGGTTGAATGCTACCATTGAATATGAACATACAACTGGTTTAGGGAGGTTCAGTATGATCAAATCTATAGTGGGAATGTGTTCATGCATAGCCATGGTTTGCACAACTTTGAGGCTTAAGATGTATGAGTTGAAAATGTATTTAGCTGTGCTAGTTATGTTTGTTGATGAGTGGAATCTGTGGAACATCTAATGAATTATCATTTTTGCAGTGCCTGCTCCCATAAAAGTTCCTGTAGTTAGTATCTGGCATCTAGAACATGGCAGGCAATGGCCTGCCAACGTTGGGTAGGGTAAAGCTTACTGATCTTGTAGCCAAAGAAGGGCTTCCTTCTGAATCCTATAAAGTATCTGTATCGACTTTATGTCAGTCCCTAGCCCAGTACTCTGCTGCCATTGTTCAACTTCCTTCTGGGGATGGAGCTCTCTTGCGATCTTGTCTGGATTCTGCACGTCTCTACTTTCACCATAGACCATCATATCCCTCTGAAGATATGATTCATACCAACGAGTCGCGAGACTGGTGCAAAACATCTGGATACTATGCAGATCCTCAGCTTTGGCAGGAAAGTTATGATTTTCGACCTGGGTTGACACCTGCAGAATTAGAGAACGAAATTCACTTTTCTCCAGCTGGTTTGGTTGATATTTATGCGCTGCTAGGAAAAGCGGCTAGGGAAATATTAGATGCCATAAGCTTTAATTTGAGCCTGCGCAGCTCACCTTTTACTGAGATTCTCGATAATGTGCCTTTGAGAGGCAGAGAAATATCCTCGTCTGTGCTGTCCGTCTGCTGTCAAGCTAGGCCTACATTCCACGGAGCACAACATCATAACTTGACAAGCCAAGAAGATGGTAGTTTGATCATGTTTTCTGAGCATGAACATCCTGCAGACAAGAGTTTAATATCTATTGTGAAGTCGGATAAATCAGGTTTGCATATAAGAGATTTCCAGGGTCACTGGGTTCTTGTGGATGGAGATCTTGGTCCACAAGAAGCAGTGATTTATCCTGGACTAGCATTGTATCAGGCAACTGCTGGTTACATTAACCCTGCACTTCATAGGATTGAGATCACCAATCCCCAGAGTAACATTCATGGCCGATGTTCTGTAACATTTAAACTGATGCCCAAATCAATGACCCATCTAAGTTGTTCGGAGATGAGAGCTGCTGGTCATGGAGTTGAAGCACAGTTCCAGCTTCCAGTGCCAGTAGATGACTTTATGCAAAGACCACATTCTACTGATAATCCTATGAACCGCCAGAGTGTTCCAAGCTTTAATTTCCCGAATTCACATGATGGTAAACTCTTTGATTTAATCTTCATTATATGGTTCGCATGATTTCTATTATCATAAACTTTCTGCTTACATGTATTTATTTGTCTTATATCCCGCAATTATAGAATCTCAAAAGCTACAAAAGGTGACTTGACTTTTTGTTTAGTTAATCTTAGTCTCCATTTATGCTTTTGTCTTTGTTTTGTAAGTCTATACCTCTCCATTTTTTCTTTAAGGTCCTTAGTAAAGTCAGGCTATCTTTTATATCTTGTTTTGATTTTACACAAAGTGATGCTGATGGCATGGATAGGAAGAACACTTTTTTTGGTGTGTGTGTGTGTGAGTTTTGGAGTGCTTTTATTATTTGGGTTTTTTTCTTTTTCTTTTTTTGTATACCTCGAGGTTAGTATTTCATACAAGAACAATTTATTAGGATGAGAAAAATGGTACTGTAAGGAATTTTTTAAATGATTGATGTGCACCTCAGATGTGCCTCAATGAATGTGCCTCGCCTAGAACAAAAAAGGTGCTTTGCTGGTTTACCCCTAGCTCCTCATCGCCAAAGCCGCGGATTTTCATACAATTGGGGGAGGAGGGCGGGGGAGAAGGGATTTTACTACTCTATTGTACCAAACCCCCAAAAGTATACTCCAGTCCTTCTCCTTCTCCAAGCAAACATAATTGGAAGGGAGAGGTTTTGATTTGAAGTTCGCCAGTTTCATTCTTTCCTAGAGTTGAGTAAAAATCAATTATTTGATGGGAAGATCATATTATTAGATTTCATTAAAGATAACTCTTGTCTGTAAGGACAACAGGAAGAACATCAAAAGGACATTCCTCCATCTATGATCATCTATTCAAAAGCAAGAGAGGCTTTAGCAATGGAGTCCACCACCTTGTTGCAAACTCTACTAACATGATAAAAAATACAATTATTAAAGGAGCTTGCTAGCACATGAATGCCATGAACAACAATTTGGACATTTTCCCTTTAACTGGAGGAGCTCAGCGAGTGGGAGGAAGTCTGTTTCAACCTAGGTGGATCAATACTATACATGAGTCCCAAATGAACAGCTTCTGCCTCGGCTAGGGTGCCTTGAATCACAATTCATACGGCAGACCTGCAGACATTAGAACATCTCCAACCCCATCACAAATTATCATACAAGACCAACTTACCCTCCTTTGATACAGCTGCAATGCTGCATCTATGTTGAATTGTTGAGCTTGAAGTGGCTCGTTTCAGTTGGCTGCCACCTTTTTTATTTTGGACAATAACAGGGGGAGAGATAAGCTCGTTTCAGAGTGACTTGATTTCATGCCAATGCTGCACTTGTAAGTTGTAACCACACATATAAGCTCTCTTGCTGCTTTGTTTCCATGTAAAATATGCCATCCTTGCATGAAATTAATACTCTTATTCATTGACAAAGTACCCATAGCTGTGCCAAAATTATCTCAACACTACCAACTTTCCCACATAACAAGTAGTATCCCCAATTCCCCATACAAAGCACACTTTCTTTATATAGAAGTCTTTTGGTTCACAGAAATATGGCCTAAAAATTTTAGAAGTCCAGTGCTTAATGCTTTTGTATATGATATGCTGAAGAATACTTAAGGTTTAGAACTTTAGATGCATATTAATAGTGAGAGTTAATGGTCTATTTCATTGATTCCATAGCCTGGGAACTTTTGGACACTTTCAGTGATGGCCATCAGTGTTTTCGATAGCCATTGAAATTTCAGTTTTGTTACCGTTTCTCTTTCATGCTGACCCACAAGGCCACAAATCTAGTTTCCCTTCAGTATCTTCTCATAATGTTCATTTTCAGAGCTTACGAGTCAGAGAATGAAGAACATATACTTTAACTGTTACCGTAGCATGGGCCCTACCTCTTTTATGAGATGAGAAACTTCCTAAATGTGCCAACAACTCTTTGCCCTTAATATTTTAGTTCCAACTTTGGGAGTTGAAACCAAATGTGAAGGTGAGTGATTTTTTGTTGCAGAGACACTTATGTCAGTTCTGTGAATCTTTTTAAGCTTTGTCTCAATCAACCTTGGACCAACCTTAATTGGATAAAAGAATTTAGACAAAGTTTTTGGTTTCAGTATTTTAGATCTAACTTCAGTCGTTGAATCCAAATTGAAAATATTTGTGAGTGTGGAGACCAAGTATAACACCCCCGATTTCCTACTAGAAATAAATAGAAATATAAAACACTTTATAATAAATTATGGAAGCTTACACCTAAATCGGAGGCATCACCGCCACACTTGACCACATTGTCAAGTGCTAAGGCTTATAAAACTCAAACTATTACAACTCGATTACTAGGTGATCTATTTACAACTGTACAACTGGAAAATATTAAACTGCCATAAAAGACTAAACGATAACACTTGAGCTCCTTCAACTTGTAACTACGATCATTCACGATCAATCTGCTCCAGTCAATCTTGACTCCTCACCATAGAGGACAAATTCCAAAAGGATCGTCGCAGGGCCACCATAAGAAAAGACATGGCCGCAAACACGCATAACATATAAACACACACGTAAGCCAAAAGCCGAGTAATCACCTGTAATTAAAACATATCAATATAGAATAATACTTGTTCATTTAAACAACGTAGTATGAAACTACGCTACACGTATAATCCCAAAAGTATGACTAACCCCATACTCTAAAGTATAGATCTTCTCAAATATAACCTCAATTTATTCCTCAAATGTAATAATATGATCCTTCCTCTAGTAACTTTGCTTAAACCAATGTATAGGTGTCTTCTCGTTGTTCTTTACCTAGCCTTGGACATGGGTAATTCGAATAAATAAACCAACAAGTATAAAAACTTGAAACTCTGAATAACTACTAGAAAGACTCTTTGAGTCAATGCCACTTTTGGACAAAATCCCACTTTGAGGATATTAAGAAAATAATAAAGATTGTATCTTGCTCCTCTACTAATGGTTATCATCTCATTACCAACATGCCAAGGACTAAGGTCTATAACGTTGAGCCTCAAACCAAAAATATAATAATTCCTCAACCTTCTCATAATCTGCTAAATATAACCAAAATGAGTTTCATAATAAACTTCTCAATAACGGCACAAGATCCCAAATAATATGCATACACTATAGCTCGTTCTAAAAATAACTGAATCATTTGTTCCAATTAAGATGAATTACCAGATTGAAATCTTAATCCCAAAATAAATAAACCGCAACTCTTTGCCTGGCATCAGCCAAAATCTACGCGCATATACACTAACTTCTTATTCGATGATTTGGATGTAATCAAGCTAAACCACTAATGAATATATAGTAATGACAATAACTATTACAACTGCTCACATCAATATAATTCGTACACATATCTAAAATTATAAAATAACATATATATCATCAACATATATGTCATGTAACATCAAACACATGATTAATTATAACTAATACAATACACGATGCATATTTTTCATACAACTCCAACATAACGGGTGCGCGTGATTACCTTCCCAGATAATATAATTTATTAGACTTCAAGCGAGTAAAACATGGTGTTGCGAGAAACAATAGCAATAGCAATTGTGGGAGTTGACTCTACAACTCTGTTTCGAAACATGAATGGTAAGTCATGTGTGATGAGATGAAAATACTTTTTGTTTGGCTTGGAAACCATGCTGACCGTAGAGGAGAGACGGAGTAAACATATGAAATAGTTAGGGTTTAGGCTATATATAGGCACTAATATAAAAGAGTCCCAAAACAATTAAAACAGGGATTTAAACTTTCTGAAAATATTAACAGGGACTAATTAGAAAGGGAAAATCATTTTATAATAATTATAATTTCATTTTCTCTATAAAATATATTTTACGAAATCATAAAATATTGGGGTATTACACCAAGGAGTCATAACTAGTTAAGCGCTTAGTTTAAAAAGGCGCAAGGCGCACAAGAGTCATGGAGCCTAGGCGCAAGGCTCAGGCGCGCGCCTTTTGGATACGAATCGCACATAATTTCCTTGTAAACCTTAAAATTTGGTATAGAACAAAATTAACACAATTTATTCTCAAAAACAACATAATACTATTGGAGTGTCATATTTTCTTGCCGGTTCATAAGCATCGCGTGATCCCGTCGATGGAGTGCCTGAATTAGAACCTTCCATGGTAATTACAAGTTGGAAATATGAAAATTAGCTCATATTATGCTACTGCCCACTACCTAAAAAGCTTAGGTTGTAGAGATATGACCGTTGATAGGTCACATGGGGTGTGTTTATATCATTAAAAAAGAAAAGAAAAAAAGTGAATAAAAGATCCACGTCAGCCTGCTACGCTTGAAGACTGAAGGCGCACAAGGTGCTGCGCCTTACTTAAGGCGCACAAAGACGCATGAAGGTGCACGTCTGGTTGACATTAGTGAGCCTAGAGAGCTGAAGGCGCCGAAGGCTGAGCAAGGCGCGCGTTTTTAAACTAAGGTTAAGCGTCAAACATTTGGGTTGACATTGGACAATACCCTCGTAAAAGGAAGCAACCTCGGTCATCTTCCACTTACCCATTCACGACAATTAAAACCACACGTAACAGTTAACATCTTGCACATGGAATCAAGGGCTGAGTTTCAGTAAGCATTACACCTCTCTCAAACCCTGGGAAAAAGGTTGAGAGATAGGATTTATATTTGTATTTAGAGCCACCATTATGCTTGTAGTTAGAATTTATGAATCTTTAAGAGTCTTATTTATCTTAGACCACGAGGATGGGTTTGCATGACTTTAATGTCGGGCTAAGGTAATATAAAAGTGTGGGATACAATATCGTGTTGTTATATCAGCATTCTTTTCTATCTTCTGTTGTTTCTTTAATGTGTGGATGTGCTTGCTTTTTGTTTCATGTAAATCCCCCCCTCCAATCTTTACCTCTTAGTTAGCAGTTATAACAGGTTCTTGGATCGATGACATGCTGGTACAGGACCAATGAAACCTTTAATTAAGAGAAGGAAGAACAACTCAAAGTGCAAACCCCTGCCACCGTCTAAGAGGTTAAGGCTTGAGGCACAAAGAGTTCTCAAAGAAAGAGTTCAGGACATTGCAGATAAGAAGGGCATCAAGCTGAGATTCTGCAGCCTAAAGGAGTGTGAAGCTCACATTCATTCACTCGATAGTCCTTGTGCTAATATAAGAATGGAGATTGGGTGGCCGCCAGGGGTCCCATTTGTTCATCCTCATGATCTGCCTAACAAAGCAAAGATTGGTTTTCTTGAGGCATATGAACCTGGTTGGACAATAACGCATGACATGGAGTTGAGTCTCATCGATCCCGGGCAGTCGACTGAACATTCTGGCCATTGTAAGTGTATCAACTATCTCGCTTTAATGAGTTCATTGCCTGTGAACATTCTTTCTGAAGTATGAAATCTAATTCATGTGAGAAAAAAGGGAAACTTGACATGGTAGCCTTGTTTTGCAAAATTCTATATGGTGAAGAAAAGTTTGATTATCCAAAGTGACACTGTGTTATTGTACAACACCCAAACATGACATTAATGAGCATTTTCCATTAAATCTGATGTTACAATAAAAAAAAGATGTTGACCAAGTCATGCATTTATTCTTCTCAATGCACATATAGAGTATTTGCATTTACCATCTTTGGTTTTTCTCTCCTAAATTTGTGAGCACTATCAAATCATCATCCACCTGTTACATTCACTGAATGTTCTCCAAGATTCCAGACTCAATAAAACAAAGTCCCAACGATCACCGCTTCGAATACCAACCCTTCTCCTTCTCCAAGATTAGCAGGTAAATACGCAATTCTTTTGAGATCATTGAATTAAGGGCAACTGATTACTTCAAGAACATCAAACACAACCCAAAAAATGCCGAACCCATAAATTTTGCAAACGACAATGTCACCGTATAGAACGTATAGAATGTCATGGCATGTGAACGGTTTTTATGCTGAAAGTGAAACTTGTTTGTTAGAAAGAAAAGCAAACAAGTTGCATGTTATTGCTGATTTACAACCTCTTTTCTTTAGTGGATGATTAAAATCAATCCCTTCAACTGCTATTGTTAATCCATCATCTCCTACATGTTCACTAGGAGAATATCAGAGTATAGTTATATAATTATTCTCTCTCCAATGGAAGAATATCCTTGAATTTTCTCCGAATAACTGTATGTGTTGGAGTTTAGACATTAGTCAAACTACGTTCGACTTAGTTTGTTAGTTGTTTCCTTAATTCAAGCTTAGTTAGTTAATCGTTGTAATTACTTGAAGTAGTATAAATAGGTTGTATTTTGTAATTCTTTATTTACCACAACTGTTAGAATAATGCCTCGAATCGGTCAAGCCCTTTACTGCAACGCCCCAGTACGGGGATCTCGCTGACCGGTTATCTGTTTTGGGCCTACGTATCTGTTATTCTGGACTAGGGTTATCTGTTTTGGGGCCAATTTTCCGGGCTTTTCCGCATCTTTCTAGAGAGTACTATATAAACTCTCTAGGTCATAACCTAGCTGTATTCTATAATCTGTACTCCTCAAGATCAATAAAACTTTCCTCCCCTCTGCCTGTGGATGTAGCTAACACGTTGTTAGTGAACCGCGTTAAATCTCTGCGTTTTTTATTACGTTATTTAATCTTTCTTTGCATCCGTTATAACAACAACAAATAATAAAAACGTAGTCTTTTATTTTATCTCTCAAAGCTCTTTGAGCTTCTGCCATCATCAATGGCTTCCATCAACCTTCCTCTTCTTTCTTTCTTCTCCTCTAAATCACGAATTCTGACAGTATGCAGTATGATTCGCTTGTGAGTTGTGACCATGGGCTGTAGCACTACTATCATAAAGTATTCTACATACTATACAAATAATCAATTAATAGACCTATAGGGCACTTCTGGTGGGGATTGTGGGAACTGGGATGATTACGAGGAACTTTTTTTTGTTTGGATAAGTAAAGAATGTGTATTGCTCAAAAGGAATATACACACTATCATGCTGTTAAGAGAAAGACAAACTTCGCTAAAACCAGCACTCCCACTAGTACAACTAGCCAAAAAAAATCCGCTATACAAACAATTACAAACTAGATATCCATTCCCTATCTACCTGACTTGATTTCCTGCTAACTAAATAAGCAACTCTAAATCTGATTATATTCTTTACATTCTGGACTGTGTTAGTAATTCTTGGAACCTTTTGCTTCCATAATGCTTTATTTCGCTACTACTGCATATACAATGGCTCTTAGAGTTTTAGTTCCTTTGTAGCACCTTCTAGCCCAGTTGAGAAATTTTTGCAAACTCCTTGCTATTCTTGTAACTCCCAGCCAGCTGAGGGCTTCCTGAATGCATATTTTGCTGTAATAACAATGAAAAAATAGTTGATCATGAGGTTCTTCTTCACTCCCACATATGAGACTAATTATCATAGCACACATTAATCTTCTATAGTCTATCCTTGGTTTGTAGCCTGCCTGCATGCGCCAACCATTCAATGAACCTATGTTTAGGGACTGAATTGCTGCCCAGTGAACGTTCTGTTCTGGTCCCACCAATACTTCGAAGACCTTTTGAATGCAATACTTGTTTCTCATTCTTTGTAGGCGAGTCATGTGTTGCTTCAATTCGTTCTTGATCCTTGATTCTGCACAATGCAGCTTGCCGAGGATGGTGAGTCGTACGCCCACCATGAAGCTTGTTTGATATAAATAGTATGGACCCACTTTACCCATAGGTATGTTTCTTCTCTACAATCTGCCCCATATATCTCCCCACCGCTGATTTGTTCCAACTTCCAAGCCAACATGTTTCTAACCCCTAGTCTACCACTGTTCTTGGAAGTACATACCTTGTCCCAATGAACATAGCCGGGTGGCCCGGGTCTATTGCAATCTCCCGTGCTATGCCAGAGGTAACTTCTGCATATTTTGTTGATTTTCTGCAAAATTGTTCTTGGTAGCAAAAAGATTTGGGCCCAATAAGTGCAGACATTCTTCAAAATAGAATTAACCAGTTGTAATCTTCCATTGAACGATATGTTTCTAGCGCTCTAGGTCTTAATTCTAGCAATCATTCTATCCCATTCCTGCACTGTAGATCTCAGATATACTTTTATTAGCTTGCAAACCAGAATATTTCGAGAAATGATCAATTCCTTTTGGCAACATCTTAACAGAACCTGATTCACCTTTTGCTAAAAACCTAATAAGTCATCGGCATAACACAAGTTGTTGAGCTTCAGTTACTTGCTCCTTAGGTGGAACTTAAAACTTTCCTGGTTGCCAACAAAATCTAGAGTCCTCGTTAGGTATTCCATGCAAATTACAAGGAGTAGAGGTGAGAGTGGATCCCCTGTCTGAGTCCTCTCTTTGCTGGAAAATAACCATGATTCTCCCCATTTACCATTAGAGTATACATTGGATAAGTCACATAAATCATAACTATTCTGATGAATTTTTCAGGAAAACATAATGCTTTCAGCATTTCCTCTTAGAAATTCCACTCCACTGTGTCATATGCCTTCCTCAAGTCGATTTGGTTAGGCACCCTTTTGGAACTTGCTTCCTTCTGTGATGTTTCACTATGTCTTGGCACACTGTCACATATTGATTATATTTCTACCAGAAACAAAAGCTCCCTGACTCTGGGAAAGATATTAGGTAATACTTTCTTCAACTGTGAACAAATTAGCTTTGTGATGCTCTTATAAAGGACTGTGCAGCAGGCAATAGGCGTATAGTCCCCTATTCCATTAGGGCATTTTACTTTGGGAACCATTGTTAAAGAGGTGGTATTAATGGCATTCAAGAGCTTCCTATTCTGGGGGAAAACATCTGAAATAGCCTCTGGGACCTTTCTTCTTGTGATATCCTAAGTAGTCTTATAAAAGCTACTTCTAAATCCATCTATGCTAGGAGCTTTATCTCCGGGTATAGAGAAAACTGCATTTTTAACTTCCTCCTCAGTAAATACAACTTCAGAAGCCCGTGATGGTTTTTCTGTTACTTTAGCACCCAAATCTACGTTTTCTTGCTTCACACTACACCTGCTAGGGGCTGTCTGTCCCATGATATCTGAAAAATATTGCACAAAAGCATTTTGCACTTCTTGAGTCCCTGAGATCCACTCCCTGTGCTCATTCTGTATTGCATTGATTCTATTATGAATCCTTCTTGCTTTCAAGATCTGATGGAATACATGTGTGTTCTCGTCTCCATTAAGTAGCCAACTAACTTTAGCTTTCTGCTTAAGGAAGGAGATGTAGTTGTTATGGACCTGTTTGTACGCCTCATGAGCTTCATGTTCCTTCCCAGCAAACTCGGTATTTCCTGGGTTATTGTGCAATTGAGTCTGAGCCAAAGGAGAGTCTGGAAAGCTCTAGTGTGTTCTGCCTGAATATCGTTGAGTCTATCAAGATTCAATTTCTTTGATTCTTGCTTTAAGCTTTTCATTATCTGTGTGACCTAGAACATTTTATAGCCTTGCAATTTCTTCTTCCAAACACCCCTGACAGTACCGAGAAAAGGCGGAGAGGACTCCCACATTTTGAAGTACCTAAACGGCTTCCTTCCCTGGACTTGATTTTGAAAGAATCTCACCATAGCTGGACTATGTTCAAAAGCTCCTTCTGGGAGGAAAAAAGCTTCTGCATTTGATAATTCAGTTGTCCAATCATCATGTGGAACTAATGCTTCTTTTGGAAACTTGCGGAATCTTTATTGAAATGGAATGCCTACAGTGTTGATTCTGCTGTAATTACTCGTAGGCAAGTAATCTTTAGATGTGAAGCCAAACATTCCTTTTTTATTCTCTTAATATCTTTGAGATTTTGTTTTTGGTACAATATCTGTAAGAATTTTAGGATCCTCTAGAGTCTGAGGTCTCAGTGAGATTTATCTCTAATTTAGAATAAGGTTTACTTTTTTTTTTTATGAGGTTCGAGTTTTTTTTACAGTTTGAGTTATTTCCTAGATCACATGAGTAGTTTTTGGATAAATTCTAGACTGGTCATGTTTACAATTTTTAAGATCAAAGAGAATCAACATATGCATCAAAGGGGCATTTGGTCTGGAAAGGAAAAGGAAACCGAAAAGAATCAAGAAACGGATAAGATAAAGGGAGAAAGCAAAGAAAACCTCCTTGAAATTCACATGCTCCAACATTGCTTTTCTCTCTCTTCCTTAGAACCACCACAACCCCCCCCCCCCCCCTCTCTCTCTCTCTCTCTCTCTCTCGTTACAACCACTTCCACCATAGCTCTCTCCCTCTTCCTTACCCACCGTCAAATTCAGCTGCCTTCCCCTCGTTACGCAGTGCTGCCTCTGTCCCTACGTCATCCCACATTACTGCTGTCGACTTCGATTAATGTTTGTGCGTAAGTTGCCACCATAGATGAAACACTTTTTGGCTGTCAATTTCCACCGTTAAAGCTCTATATTTGGAGATTTAGCGGTGGGATTCGACTTTCAAAAGTCATTTTCTCTTCAATGAAATTTGTATGTCCTTCCGTCTTACAAGTTTTTATAAGTTTTATAAGTTTTTCTTCCCTATGACTTGGTATGTGTTTAAAAATGGTACGATATGCTTCAAGTTGTATCCATATCCTTTAAAATATGTGTTGCCTTTGGTAACTTTTTGGCTTAGATTCATTGAACATCTTGAAGAAGCTAACTTAGTAGCCCGCTTTAAGCCTGACTAACGTGTAGTATTAGATGTATTAGAATGAAGATAGAAGATCCCTGTTCTCGCTTGATTCAGTTACACCTTGAAAGACTAGTAATGTTGTTAACTGCGTAGAGGTGGCTCCTGGACTGGGTTCAGGGTCAATCTACCTTGAACCATCATGTAAGGTGCCTGGGAGGGGCGCGGCAAGGTTGGTTCCTTGCCCGGTGCACAACCAGCCTAGCTGGGGCCAAAATCGGTGGTTCAGGGTTAGATATCAAATTTTTAGGGAGGAATTGATCCTTTCAGAAACTAGCACAGGCCTGACACAAATTCTAGAACTAAATATACTTTTTTAAGGGACCTTTTAAAGTCAAAAATTGTGACAAAGGACCTTGTAAAAAAAATGTTGTGAGATAGGACCTAAAATCGATTTTTTGTTGTGAATTGGGACCTGCACCCATTTTCCGGTGGTTGACTCAAATTTTCCGACGTTGACCCGCGCGTGCAGGTCACATGCCTAATAAAAAAAAAAAAATCTTCTTTCAGATTTCCCTCCAATTTCACCCTTAAAAAACTAACCTGTTCACTCTCTCCAATTTCAATGAACTTTCAAGCTCCACATCATAATGACTCTCATCTAAAGCACCCACTGACAATAACGGAAATCCCAGAAGAAGAAAAAGGCACCAAATTCTTCAAAAAGCAACTAATTTTAGCATAAACCCTCGAAAATCTAATCAACTTATCAACACCCAGATGAAAAATACTCCAAAATAACGAAAAAAAAAATCTGAATAAATTTAAATAGAGAATATTGAATCAGAAATCTGGGTCTATAATTCCAATCCCATGGCACATTTTTTTTTTGAGATGAACCCTAACTTCCACCAATAATCAAATTGGACGAAATTAAGCAAAAAAAAACCCGGGGCTTTTGCTCTTACCATGTTCGAATAGCAACAAATTGTTAGGGGGAAGCATCGATTTTTTTTAAGTAATCGTGCCTGAGTTGATGAAGCTTGCGAAGAAGATGAAGTGTAGACACAACAGAGCATCGAGGAGAGACAGTGAACAAGTTTTTTTTTTTAGGAATTTTTTAAGGGTGAAATTGGAGGGAAATCTGAAAAAAGAAAAAAATTCATTTTTTTATTAGGCATGTGACACGCACGCGCGGGTCAACGCGATTAAGTCAACCACCGGAAAATGGGTGCAGGTCCCAATTCACAATTTTTTTTTAATTTTAGGTCCTATCTCACAACAATTTTTTTATAAGGTCTTTTGTCACAATTTTTTGACTTTAAAAGGTCCTTTTTGACAAAAAATCTTTTTTTAATCCGTATCTAAAGAACTTTGAATTTTTTTCTCATGGGCTGCTTTCTCACGCCTGGTATGAGCTCAGTTTCTATACAGTTCTGATATTGGCTGGACCTGCAAGGCTGAAACCAGTCCTAAGTGTCTACAGGGGACAATGACCAGCCTAGTGTCAGGCCTGGGCTGTGGCCACCTCTATGTTTCTAGTGTAATGCTAGGGTGATTGTCTAACTGAAAATTTTGGAACATTAGAGATTTAGACATATCAATTTTTTTATGCTTTTGATGATTGTAGGCCAAAATTTGACTGATTACCATGTCTAAGATTCGCAGGAAATTTAAAATGACAGTATGGTTTGGCCATAATTTGTCACTTCTCACGGAAAAATATTTCCATCTGGTCTGCCGTGATTTTGCAGCTGATGTTCTAGGCCGCTGGTGAGTGCCAGTTTTTTTGAATCTCCTGATATTCACTTTATTTCATTATTTATACCATTTGGAGACTGAATAGAGTATTCCTCACTTTTGCTCCTTGTAGCAAATTTTGGTGGTACTGAAATTGGTGGGATTGTTCTGGTATGTCGAAGCAGATCTCACTCCATTCCAGTTTCTGTGGTATCATGTGCTCCTCTTGGTTTGTTCAGCAGAACAAATTATCTAATTAAGTTGGAAATCGGAGATAGATTGCTATTTTGCTCGCGGTCTCTCTCTGTTGTTCGTGATACAGTACTTGTGCTGGTCAGATGATTTGACTTTGACTTAATCATACTTTTATTTGGCTGCACCAGCAACTGAATGTAAACTGTATATTCATGTAAAGCTCTTTTTTTTTTTACGGTTGCTATTAGAAAAAGCTAAATTAGGGAACTCTGTTTGTATTGGGTAAATTCTCAACTATGTAGTAGTTGACATACTTGTATTGGAGATACCATAGTTCGTGACTCGTGAGCCAATTCGCTGCTCGGTGAGATAAAAGTGATGAACATTCCTAACCATCATCTTTTTAAACAGGCCTGCAGGATTATAGTGACTTATTAAATTTTCCATGTCAAATATTTGAGAAATCATTTTCCTTGGCAACACAATTTTCATTCCATACAAATCCTTTCAAAAACCAATATTAGACCTGGAAATTCTTTCTTTGATTTCGCCATCACTTTTCATTTGCTGACCAGTAATATGAGTCTAGAAAATATTATCCATATGAAATTTTCACTTAGTAAAAAAAAGTGATCCTAAAGCGAAGTGTAGAAACAAGAATTGTGGAGTGAGTGTTAAGAGACAAAGAAGAAAGTATGAATAGTAATGAGCACAGGCCTATGAGCCAAGGAAATGAAGCCAAACTCGGTCTTAGAATTGTAGGAAATTGAGTGCATGTGATCATCTACTATGCTAGCTGTTTTGTCAGCAATATTATGGTATCATGTGATTTGTCCTACCTGTCATTTTATAGTCTTCTAGGTTGATTCTCTAGTATTGCTAGCTGTCCTCTTTCTCATTGGTTGTAGCAACTTTAGAGCTGTATATAAAGCCTTGTATTCCCTCACTTTGAGGAAAGCCGCAATGAAAGAAAATATGGGTTGAGCTTATTTCCTTACTGCTTTAAGCTCAAATTGCATTTTTATCATGGTATCAGAGCAACCAGGTTTAGGTTGGTCTTATCTCACATTTACTTTGTATACTGTGTGCTTCAACTAGTAATAATCTAAATGCATGATCAAAATAGTTTGATTGTTAAAGCTTCAAATTTTATTATTTTTCTCGCTGTCTGAAACGTGTTTATGCCCAAGTCTAAATTCAAAAACAAAAACACGTCTACCATAGAAATTACTAGCCCCTTATATCTACATTTTTCTGATGGGAGTAGTTCAATAGTAGTAGAAAAACTTAAGGGGGCCTCTAACTACAGATCATGGAAGAGGTATTTTGAAATCAGAGAAAGCTAGGTTTTTTGACTGGTTTAGTCAATAGAGACCCCACCGATGCTATAAAACAAGAACGGTGGGACACTTGCAATGGCATGGTGATCTCATGGATCATTGCAATGTAAATGAATCCATAAAGAAGTCTGTCATATTTGGCACAAACACTGCTCAAATATGAGCCAACTTGATCAAAGGTATTATGTCACAAATGGGTCAAGGAAGTACAAACTAAACAAGCAGATTTATGAGATGAAACAGTAGGGAAAACCAATCACATACTATTACACAGATCCAAGACGCCTGTAGGAGGAACTTGAGTCTCTTCACACATATCCACCAATAACTTTCATGACCACTAAAGTTAATGCATTCATAAATGCACTACATCAAAAACACGAAGAACATAAGTTATTTCAGTTTTAAATGGTGTAGATGATGCATATAGAGGATTGAGAAGCAATCTTTCGATGATGAGCCCAACCATTACTCTCTGTTGACTCTCCCTGTAGTGCACTTCAACAAGAAGAATCTCAAAGAGATATCATTAAACATGTCAAAGAGGAATCATACCTCTAGCCATGTACAACAGGGGTACTGATGAAAATTGTTCAGCTTGTGGCAGAACTGGGCACTCTAAGGACAAGTGTTGGACTGTTGTAAGGTTCCCTAGATGGCATCTGGGTGGTCAGAAAGACAAAGATAAAAGAGGAAATTGAAACGGTAGAGATTATGGAAACAATGCTAAAGGTGGAAGATAGTCAAGAGACATAAATGGAAGAGGAGGTGGTAGAACAGTTGCATATGTACAAGGTACCACTAGTAGTTCAAGCTCTGGTGCTCAGCATGCTATGTTCACAGCTGGAAAACTTGAGCAACTCATGAAGGTTTTTCCAACTCCATCAAAGGCAAGTCAGTCATTTGCTCAAGTTTTCCAACTCCATCAAAGGCAAGTCAGTCATATATGGAGAGGATGATTTTGACATGAGCTATTGATATGTTCATATTATATAGTGTTTTTACCCCCATCACTCGTTGATTATTGATCTTAATTGTGCTATTCAGAGCCATTTTTAGTATTAATGTGCTCCTTTTAGTGGTTTGTAGTTTCAGGTTTATCATTGTAAGAATTGACATATTTGAATGCATTTCCTACTCGTTTGAACCACTACAAGAGGTGGTGTACATTTGAGAGCATGGACATTGAGTTGGAAGAGTTTTGAAGCAAAGCGAATAACAAAAGAAGTAGAAAAATGACTGCAGTCCACCATTTTAATCATAACTCAAGTTCTACAATTTCAAATGCAGTGATTTGAATTGGGTTGGATTCTAGACTTCAAGATATTTCCAACGAGTGGTCACTCGCCTGATTTCGACTTATAACAAAGGAGATATGACGTTTTGAAGATAGGAGATCGTGCAGTTTGACGAGCCGATCGCCCGATCGGGCGACAACAACCTCTGGGGCACTTTTTAACTTTAATTTCCGTTTTTTAATTTTTTCTTTGGGAAAGACTATAAATACCAAGCCCTAAGTTATTGTAAGCATCTTATTTTCTAGTACCTTAGTTTATTGCTTAGTTTTTATTCTCCCTCTAAACTTTTGTTAATTACTTTTGTTATTCAATTCAAGTTTCAAGCTTTAAATTTCATCATTTGTTCTTCAATTTGGTATTTCTTATTTCTTTCCTTCGTTATTCAATTTTAATTATGTTTTCATTAATCGTGTTTGCTTTGTTTAAATTAAAATCAAATATGTGTGAGTAGTTTATATTCTAGGGTTTTGGGAATCCATGAATTAATATGAAGGGATGATTGAATGTTGTTGATTGTTGGTATTGTGGTTAATTCCTATTGATTGGTTTCATTTACTATGCGATTAGGTTTGCGCAGGTTTAATTGTATTAGTCTAGCAATATCAAATTAAGATTCGAGAGATGCAATTTGATGTTTATGCTTGTTTCAATAGGTAGAATTGGGATTAATACGTAGCGAGTTAATTCTAAGTCTATGATTAGTATCGATTCGAGAGAGCACGTTGTTCTAATTAATTGTTTTATTGATTATTATTGATTGTTTATCATCCTGGATTGTTGTTCATTGGTGAACATAAGCCTTAGACCTTTTAATATTTGAATTCCGTTTTGTTTAATTATTGTCGTAGTTTTAATTTACAAATCAACCAACTTTCTTGTTTCCAATAGTCTAGACCTTAGTTTAGTAATAGAAAGAACGCATGTTTCCCTGTGGATACGATCTCTACTTCTCTTACTATCTTGTTAGTGGACTTAGCCTATCAGCTATGCTGGCATGGTAAGCTATCATCATGTTGATTTTGTAAGAACGTAGTGGATAATTGATTCAGGGGCTTCAAATCACATGTCTGGAAGCTTTGAAATGCTTTAACATCTTGAGAAGACCAAAAATGAGCCCAAAATCAACCTACCAACTGGTCATACACCAGTTATCTCACACTGTGGAAAGGTGAATCTGGAAAATGTCCCGAATCTCACCAATGTACTCTATGTACCCGAATTCAAGCATAATCTCCTGTATGTACAGAAGTCGGCCACAAATACTCAGTGAAAAGTCTACTTCTACTCTAATTTATGTGTTATTCAAGACATTAACACAGAGGTGATTAGAGGAATAGGTAAATCAGAGAATGGGTTATCTATATAGTCAACAAACCTCTTCAACAGATATTGATTGATCTGAAAAAGACAATGTCTCGGCAGTATACTCGAACTCAACATGGTAAGACAATATGTTTCGAAACAATCCCTACACCATTTTAATTGCCAACCGTTGTATCCAATGTTGCACCCCTAAGTGAGACAACTATTTGGCATCATTGACTAGGGCATGCTCCTTGAAAAAGATAGGCAAGATAGCTGGTCTGAAAGGTTTCAAGGACAAGTGAAATGATGTTTGTCTCACTCCCATTCCCAAATTCACTAAACTTCCCCACAACTTGAAAAAATCAAGAGCAAAGATCTATTTGAACTTGTTCATATAGGCATTTGGGGTGCATACAAGGTGAAAACTAGAGTAACTCACAAGTTCTTCCTCACTGTGGTTGATGATCACTCAAGGGTGACATTGGTGCACTTACTCTAGCAGAAAACTAATGCATATGAATCAATTCAAACCTTTGTGAACATGTGTAAAACCCAATTCAACAGAAAAGTGAAGATCATCAAATCTAACAATGCTCTGGAATTTAATGACAACCAGAAATGCAAACCCTTCTTTGATAAGTTAAGGATCAAACATCATGTGTCAATAGAACTCAAAAAAATGGTCGAGATGAAAGGAAGCACAAAAACCTACTTGAAATGACTAGAGCACTGAGATTTTAAGGTGGATTACCCTCTCCATTTTTTGGGAGACTGTGTTATTGTTGCAGTCTACATCACCAACAGACCAGTCACTCTCTTTAAGTCTCCAACTCTCTAGAACTCTCTTCAACTTTCCCAGAAAAATCCATGAACATTGTTCACCTTCTTCCCCAATTTCCCCCCTAGATCTAGGTTTCAGATGTTACTTCGTACAAAAACTCGTAAAATCATCTTCCTTTTATACTGAACACTTCCGATCTCGTTAATTTGTGAAAATTCAAGTTCGTTAATAATGAAGTACACCATCAATTACGTCCATAAATTGCGTAAGTGGGATAAATAATTAATCTCTGACTTCTCATGATCTCTGAGTATTAATGTAATACCTCGTATTTTTCTATTATTATAAATATATTTTATTATATTTATAAAGCATTTCGTTGTATTTTTAAAAATTAATTTCATTTAATGAGAATTAAATGCACTTTTATTTTTAATTAATTTAAATATTAATTATTTCGAAAACCGTATTTTTATTATTTGGTCGGAAATTGTTGGGTCGTATTTCAAAAACGAATTTAATAAACTCAAAGCCCGGTCGTTTTGTTTTAATTAAACCCAACAAAGCTTGCAAGGAAATTAATGAACTAAGCCCGAAAGCAAGCCCAACTCAAAATTACCCTAACCTAGCCCACAAGGGAGAGAAAACCTATAAATAGACCCTCTCATTAAACCCTCACAAAATTTTCAGCACTCCCTCTCTCCTCACTTTCTCTCTCCTTGCGGCACCCTTCCCTCTCCTCTCGTCCGACCCCTTTGCTTGCCGCGCAAGGCACGCTGTCGTGTCGTGTGTGCTCGCCCAGCCTCACGCGTCGTGCCTCATCCCGAAGCCCGCATCCCCGTGTTGCTGCAGCCTTGTCCCTCGCCCAGCGTCTGCCTGCCCCTCTCTCTCGTCGCCTCGCCCCGCATCGCAGCGCCCTCGCTGCTGCTGTGTGTTGCGTGCGCGTCGTCCCTCCCAGCAGCCACGCGAGCTCGTGCCCGCTCGTCACTGTGTTGCGCGCCCAGCGCCTGCCTGCCCCTCTCGCCCTCGTCGCGTGCTCGTGCGCACTGCTGCTGCGGTGCGTGCGTGTGTTGTGTTGTTGCGTTGATTGTTCGACGCACACGCACACAACACAATTAATTGTTGTGTGCGTGTGTGTTGTTGAATTGGGACAATCAAATTATGTTTTCAAAAATATTAATTTTCAGTTTTAAATTGATTTATTTATTGTGATTGAGTTTAATTATTGGATTGTTTAGATTAATTAAAACGGTTATGAACACCGTATTGGGTTAGTATTTTGTTTTAATTAAAGACATTGGTTTTGATGATTTAAATTATGATTTTCAGATTTTATATGTTATAAAGTGTGGATTTTTGAAGTCAAAACATGTTTTCGGATTAAACTATTGCTAGGGTTTTGGTTTCAAATTGATTAAGCAATTGATTAACATAATTTAATGTCAATTTAAATTATGGGAATCAATCAAAATTTTCAGAATGTTTATGAGCTTTAAAAAGTTGGTTTTTAAGGGTTTTAAAGCGAAAAAGTCAATGTTTTTATACTAGGACTTGAGTTGACTATTTGAGACTATTAAATTACCAATTAATGAATGAATTTTAATTAAACTAAGGGTTTTAGTTTCTTAAATAGTTGCTGGAAATTTAGTAAACATGGATAATAATTTAGTTCTCTTATTTTGTTTTATAGGAGTTGATTTCTAGTGAGTCGTGATTCGCACAGTGGCCCCCTGCTTAGGTATTCCAGGTACGTACAAGACTAGGGTGACCACCCATCCCTTGAGGACTTTGTGAAGTGTATTGAATGCGAATCATGTGAACTTATATGCTATGAATTCATGTTTGATGATTGGGAATGATTATGTTGTTATGAATTCATGTTTAATGTTGAGAACGAGCATGTTATTATTATTGTTGAATCTATGTGAACGAGCATGTTATGAATTGAATTATGCTTTATAGATTCTATTGAACTATCATGTTATGGACTTTTATAATCATTGAATTATGTCAAGCATGTTGTTCAAGTTGGTTTGCATGTATGAGTATTGCACATGCAAGTTGTTATTATTGTTATGCTATAGTACAGGATGTCTAGCATAATTATTGAGCCAGTCGAATATTGCCAGTGAGCAATATATATTCTACCAAGGGGTAGAATATGTTAGAGAGTCTATGTGAATTGAATTAAGGACAATTCGTGCTAAGGGCACACCCCGCTTGTTAATAGGCAATGTCGGGTTATCTCAAACAGTGTTTTTGAGAAGGAACAATGGGAGTAATTTCACTTGAGTCTATGTTTGATCACAAGTCTTAAAGAAGTAAAATAATGAAGTGTCATTGTTGAATTGTTTAATTGTTGAATTGTTTGTATGTTGTGTCTTGAGTCGCCTTGAACATAATATACTAATTAACGTAAAGTGTAACCCAAAGAGCTTCAAAACTCTTGGAACGTATATACCTTGAGTATGAACAATGGGGGGAGTCTTGCCGGAAAACTTGTACTCCTAGAATGATACAAGACGTTGTTTCATTCTCTTTTATGCCGTTGTGCATTGGAATTCCTGTCGGTATGGCCCGACTGTCGGTAGTAGCCCGACTTATTTTGGTGTATGGTTGGCTCCCATCACCCTTTCTTTCCTTTTGAGGATACTTTACTTTACCCGTTCGAAGCTACTTTTTATTAATCTGTGAGTCAAGAGTCGTGTCTCGTGTCGAGTCTTGTCTCCATGTTTACTCGTTTATTTTATGGCTTTTGCATGTGGATTATTTAATTGTTGAATGAAGCATGTTAGGATAGAATGTTATTCTAGCTTGTCCGTACTCAGCTTTTGCTGACTTCGTGCTTCATGTCTTCTGGTCATGGCCTTCGCCTGAATGACCCTATGATGATCCATCAATTGCATTTGCGTTGTTGGGGAGTAGATTTTCAATAAAGCAGGTTTGTAGAGATAACTTGCGGGAGAAGTTATCATGGGATTCGTGTTGAGAGTTAATCTTCCGTAATTTATAAACTCTATTTACTTTATTTATAGTCATGACTAATACTACTGTTTTAGTTAATGGATTTCAAACGGTTTGTTTTAGTTTGGGCCTCAACGGTTCCAACTTTTTTTAATGACCATTAACTATTTATTTAATGTGTTTTGAAAGTTAGTTATTTCCGCTGCGTAATTCTGGTAAATAGCCTTAGCCGTTATCACGGTGGCGGTAATATCTTGGTAATTCCTGTGTTTTAAGTTGGAAAATGTTTTATAAAAAACAAGGAATTATTGCGCGCGCAGCGCCCTCGCCTCTCGCCCTTTTGTTGCGTGCTCGTGCGCGCTGCCTGCTGCGGTGCGTGCGTGTGTTGTCGTTGTTGTTGCGTTGTTTGTTCGACGCACACACACAACACAATTAATTGTTGTGTGTGTTGTTGTTGAATTGGGATAATCAAATTATATTTTCAAAAACATTAATTTTCAGTTTTTAAATTGTTTTAATTGTTGTGATTATTTTAAATATTTGGATTATTTAAATTGATTAGAACGGTTATGAACACATATTGGGTTAGTGTTGTATTTTAATTAAAGAGATTGGTTTTGATGATTGAAATTATTATTTTCAGATTTAATAAGTTCATAAAGTGTTGATTTTTGAAGTCAAAACATGTTTTTATGATAAACTATTATTAGGGTTTTGATTTCAATTAATTAAGCGATTGATTCACATAATTTAATGACAATTTAAATTATGGGAATCAGCTTAAATTTTCAGATTTTTTATAAGCTTTAAAAAGTTGGTTTGTAATGGTTTTAAAGCTAAAAAGTCATTGTTTTTTATGTTAGGGCTTCAGTTTACTATTTGAGACTATTAAATTAATGATTAATGAATGATTTCTAATTAAACTAGGAGTTTTAGAATCTTAAATAGTTGCTGGAAATTTAGTGAACATGGATAATAATTTAGTTTCTCCTTTTCTGTTTATAGTTGTTGATTTCTAGTGAGTCGTGATTCGAACAATAGCCCCCGTACTTAGATATTCCAGGTACGTACTAGACTAGAGTGACCACTCATCCCTTGAGGACTTTGTGAAGTGTATTGATTGCGAATCATGTGAACTTATATGTTGTTGTGAATTCATGTTTGATTTTGAGAACGAGCATGTTATTATTATTATCGAATTTATGTGAGCTAGCATGTTATGAATTGAATTATGCTTTATAGATTCTGTTGAACTATCATGATATGGACTTTTATAATCGTTGAATTATGTCAAGCATGTTGTTCAAGTTGGTTTGCATGTATGAGTGTTGCGCATGCAAGTTGTTATTATTATTTATTATGCTATAGTACAGGATGTCTAGCATAATTATTGAGCCAGTCGAATATTTCCAGTGAGCAATATATATTCTACCAATGGGTAGAATATGTATTCTACCAAGGGGTAGAATATGGTAGAGAGTCTATGTGAATTGAATTAAGGACAATTCGTGCTAAGGGCACACCCCGCTTGTTAATAGGAAATGTCGGGTTATCTCAAACAGTGTTTTTGAGAAGGAACAATGGGAGTAATTCACTTGAGTCTATGTTTGATCACAAGTCCTAAATAAGTAAAATAATGAAGTGTCATTGTTGAGTTGTTTAGTTGTTTAATTGTTTGTATGTTGTGTCTTGAGTAGAATCTTGAGTCGCCTTGAACCCAATATACTAATTAATGTAAAGTGTAACCCAAAGAGCTTCAAAACTCTAGGAACTTATATACCTTGAGTATGAACAATGGGGGGAGTCTTGCCGGAAAACTTGTACTCCTAGAATAATACAAGACGTTGTTTCCTTCTCTTTTATGCCGTTGTGCATTGGAATTCCTGTCGGTATGGCCCGACTGTCGGTAGTAGCCCGACTTATTTTGGTGTATGGTTGGCTCCCATCACCCCTTCTTTCCTTTTGAGGATACTTTACTTTACCCCCGACGCTACTTTTTATTAATATGTGAGTCAAGAGTCATGTCAAGTATCGAGTCTTGCCTCCATGATTGTTTGTTTATTATATGGCTTTTGCATGTGGACTATTTAATTTGTCGAGTGAAGCATGTTAGGATAGAATGTTATTCTAGCTTGTTCATACTCAGCTTTTGCTGACCTCGTGCTTCATGTCTTCTGGTCATGGCCTTTGCCTTAATGACCCTATGATGATCCATCAATTGCAATTGCGTTGTTGGGGAGTAGATTTTTAACAAAGCAGGTTTGTAGAGATAACTTGCGGGAGAAGTTATCATGGGATTCGAGTTGAGAGTTTTATTCTTCCGTATTTTATAAACTCTATTTTAATTACAGTCATGACTGATACTATTTATAGTTAATGGATTTTCAAATGGTTTAATACTTTGGATTTGGGCCTAAACGGTTCCAACTTGTTTTAATAACCATTAACTATTTATTTAATGTGTTTTGAAAGTTAGTTAATTCCGCTGCGTAATTCTGGTAAATAGCCTTAACCGTTATCACGGTGGCGGTAATATCTTGGTAATTCCTTTGTTTTAAGTTGAAAAATGTTTTATAAAAAAGCAAGGAATTATTAGGGTGTTTCAAGTTTAGCTTTGATTTCTTAGTTTAGTTTAATTAGTTTTAGTTGGTTAGTTGACTTTCCAACTCGTCTCCGACCTAGCTTATTGTTCGATGATCATAATCTAGCGCACCTTAGTCCTTGTGGATTCGACCTTACTTGTCACTTTACTTGTGTTTAGTGATTAGTTTAGGTAAACTGTTTGTTAGGAAAGACTAGTAACGACCTAGTTTTCCGTCAAGAAAATATTTTTGGTTGGAAAATTTACTCTCGCCCTCAATTAGAATCGATTTGAGCACTTGAAAAAAAAATGGAGCAAAAAGCTCTTAATCACCATCATCGATGCACTCATTTAAGGAGAAATTAGTAGGAATATATAATCCTCAATACTGAATTGCTCAATGTCATGCATCATAGGTAGCAAGTTAGCCTCAAATTCATCTCTTCTACATGAAGCATTCCAAATGGATTCATTTAGAAGGCTAGAGACTTCACTCATTTCTTTTACAAAATCTTGAGATGCAACCTCAAAGTCCTTATATACTAGAAGAATTAATTTTAAGTTCTTCTAGGAAATCTAAGTGAGCTATAAAAATACGAAACTTGGACAACGAAATGACCGACTCGGATTGCAAAGCATTAATGAACTCATTATGAAGAAGTTCATGGTGGAGAGACGTGAAATCATCTAGTGTACACGATTTATCATTTTGACGGATACAAATAGTTGACATATTTTTGAAAAATTTTCAAAAATTAAAAGAATCAAACAAATTACCTAAACTAATCACTAACCACAAGTAAAGCGATAAGTATAGGTCGAAATCCACAAGGACTAAAGTGCGCTAATTTATGCTAATCAATCGATGAACTAGGTCGGAACGTGGTTTTAGAAAAATCACTTATCGACTAAAACTAATTTAACTAAACTAACTACCAAAGATAAACAAGTTAGGAAATGGGGATCAAACGCCACCCAATTGATACATTACACATTTACAGACCAATTCATCAAACGCTAACCAATTGATCAAACGCATGGTTGATACATTACACATTCACATAAATCATAGTGATTCGTACATCATATCGTTCTTAGGCGACTATATGAAGATATTACGCTTTCATTTGGTATTGGGCTTCTTTGCTTCAGGAATCTTGTCGTTGACTTTCATTACTCGATTCGTTTTGATTTCGATCTTCAATCTTTCCTTTTACGTCAAATAACTTCGTTGACCACGGTCGTTGCATGGGTTCGAGTCTAATCACGTGACTAGAAATACATCGTTAGACATATGACTTTGTTACTTATCCCTTATATTTTAAGTCGACAAACCTCGAATTTTGCGGATAATGCTAAGCCATCAAGCGTGCCTTTATCAGAAACAATCTAGCTCCCAGAAAACTTAGTTCCAACTTAGTTCATTTGTTGATTTGTATTCTTAATTCCATTGCATTCCTCAATCATTCATAATTCTTTTCGAATTTCTAACATTCATTGATATCATCAACCTTATTGACAGATTAATTCTTGATAACTTATTTTGGTATAATCCTCAAAGCTTCATGTGTAATCTCAACTTCATCTTTTCACCATCCACTCATCATCATTTTGTTGTGGAATGCTATTTACTTCCCCAATATATTCACGTTCATCCTTAGTATCACTAGAGATCTCAATAGGGGGTTCAGGAATAATAGGATTAGGATTCTCAATTTCAACCACATCATCATCACTATCCTCGTCCACAACCTAATTCATAGCAACATCTATGTTATCATCCCCATCCGAATGATCTAGACCTAGACTTTCCACAAACCTACCATCCTCACCGCTCTTTTCTGCAAGATCTAAAATCGTGGTCATGACTTTCATTTCATACCTCCATCTACCATCACGAGTACCATAGTTATACATATTAGGGGTACCATCCTCATAATGCATATCTCTAAATTGATTTTTAAGGGCAATATAGAGAGTCGAGTCTTATAAGTCAAGCAATGAATCACCATTTCTGACATCACATCCTTATTCCTTAAGTGAGGCAAATCTTTGACCGTAGCAAAATAGTTACTCCGTACATGCAAACTCAATCTTCTTGACATATAGATGCGGAGGCTCACACTCCAATTTCTCTAGGTGTCCTAGATTAGAGAACTTTGATGGAAAAATTTCCATTCCTGAAAGTAGACAAACTAAAAAGTCTTACTAACGCTGTTCCAACAAAATTCAATCCCCCAACATAAATAAGCTTAAACAAATTCCTAATCTTAATTAACAATAAAAATTACGGTTAGACATTAAAAATCCAAGCTTTAATAAATAATCAAATATGAAAATAATAACTCTTTTAATTAAAATCATTCTCATGAATTCAAACACGTAAAACATCACAATACAGTGTTCATAACCGTTCCCACAGTTTAAATAATCAAAATCAATAATAATAATAAAATAAATTTAAATACGGAATGGAAATAGAATAGGCAAGGAAGAAGAGAATAATATCAATCCGGCCTACAGTACGGTGCATAACTTTCAAATTTCCATCTTAGCTTCCCGAAGGTGTAAGAAAAGGTAGTCTTCTGTAGACCAATGCGGGTCTACTGTAGACCAACATGGTTCTAGTAACATGTAGAACAACGTTGTTCTACAAACCTATAGACCAATGCTGGTCTACGGTAGACCAACGTGGTTCTACACACATGTAGACCAACGTTGTTCTACATACCTGTAGACCAACGCGGGTCTACAGTTGACCTACGTGGTTAGGGTTGAATATGGATTGTCGTATTTGTATTATCAATGTCGATTGATTTTTATTCAAATTTTGTTGTAAAAGTATTAAGGTTTTCATAATTGTACCATTACTTTGTAAGATGTGAATATTTTGGGTGGTTTTCTTTGATGTTCTGTTGTTGACCCACTATGGAATGAGGATATCTTACTGCTTGAGAAGAAATTGTTGGATGTTTTGGCCGTGATGTGATTCGAATTCTTACTATTCTTTGATTGTTTTTGAGGTCCGTGATGCATTTGAAGATTGTGGTGGTGGAAGAAAGGAATCAAGGGATGATGCGTAGCTCCTTCTACTATGAAGCTCATACTCTTGAACTTATAGGCTTCGATTGGCCTTTGTTTTCAAGATGAAATTTTAGACTAATAGGTTTTTGTATTACTTAATTTTATACTTATGTTTTTGTAAGTTAACATTATTGTTAATTGAAGATCAATTATTCACAATTCAGGTTTCATTGATCGATCTTATGTTGCACTTTAATTTTAAATTTATAATTGTGGTGAATAATGTTTTATTATGTATATTATATGCGATACATATGTATATAACAAACATAAATTTTGGCTTATACAAATAAATCTGGACGTTTTTTGGAGTCCTGTTATCGTGCTCATTTAGAGTTAAAATTCTCACCAACACAATTTTCGGGACGCATTTAGGTGTCGCGAACATAAATTTCTGGACGCGTGTAGGCGTCGCGGACTTTAAATAGGTAATGTTGGGAAATGCGGGAACAAATTTGGTCGACACAACATATCAAAACTCTGGACGCTTAGAAGCGTCGAGCCTGTCGACGCTGAACAAAGAAAGTGGTCGCCAAAAAGCATCTTGTTTCGCGACGCCTAAAAGCGTCGAGAATTTTCTCGACTCTAATTTTCTCGACGCTTTCTATGGGTTACTTTCTCGAAGCTTTTTTGCATCACAAAATGGTCTAGAAAGCGTCGATAAAAGGCGGGATTTGTAGTAGTGAATTTCATATTTTTATGATTATGGAGTAGTTTATTGGTCAGGGTTTGGGTGAAAACCCAACATTGATTGGTTTGGCAATTTGTGATTGGATTTTAGGGATTTTCATGATTAAATTATTGCATGATTAAATTTTTGCATGTTTAGGCATGGGTAACTAGATCAATTAAGTGTTCCATGATTGCTTGGAGTAGTCTAGTTGAGTTGGAAAGGAATTAACGACTTGAACTTGATTATGTGGTTGAATTGAGATTTTGATTTACCTCGGGTACGATAGTTAAGAACGGGAGTTCATCCTTGATGCTTAGAGAAATTTTTGTCGCACGTCGGGAGATAGTTGGAGCTATTTGTGAATTCAACGCCTATTCATGTAGTTCTTGTGAATTTTCCTCGTTTTTAGCTCTTTTATGTCCATTCCTTGATTTGTTGTTGTTTGACCCATTCCGTAATCTAGTTTTGTAAGACCTCGTATTTTTCTATAATTATAAATATATTTTATTATATTTATAAAGCATTTCTTCGTATTTATAAAGTATTTTTATAAATTAATTCATTTAATGAGAATTAAATGCTTTTTTTTTAATAATTAATTTAAATATGTATTCTACCAAGGGGTAGAATATGGTAGAGAGTCTATGTGAATTGAATTAAGGACAATTCGTGCTAAGGGCACACCCCGCTTGTTAATAGGCAATGTCGGGTTATCTCAAACAGTGTTTTTCAGAAGGAACAATGGGAGTAATTCACTTGAGTCTATGTTTGATCACAAGTCCTAAAGAAGTAAAATAATGAAATGTCATTGTTGACTTGTTTAGTTGTTTAATTGTTTGTATGTTGTGTCTTGAGTAGAGTCTTGAGTCGCCTTGAACACAATATACTAATTAACGTAAAGTGTAACCCAAAGAGCTTCAAAACTCTTGGAACGTATATACCTTGAGTATGAACAATGGGGGGAGTCTTGCCGGAAAACTTGTACTCCTAGAATAATACAAGACGTTTTTTCCTTCTCTTTTATGCCGTTGTGCATTGGAATTCCTGTCGGTATGGCCCGACTGTCGGTAGTAGCCTGACTTATTTTGGTGTATGGTTGGCTCCCATCACCCTTTCTTTCCTTTTGAGGATACTTTACTTTACCCCCGAAGCTACTTTTTATTAATCTGTGAGTCAAGAGTCGTGTCAAGTGTCCATTCTTGTCTCCATGATTGTTTGTTTATTATATGGCTTTTGCATGTGGATTATTTAATTTGTCGAGTGAAGCATGTTAGGATAGAATGTTATTCTAGCTTGTTCGTACTCAACTTTTGCTGACCTCGTGCTTCATGTCTTCTGGTCATGGCCTTTGCCTTAATGACCCTATGATGATCCATCGATTGCAATTGCGTTGTTGGGGAGTAGATTTTTAATAAAGCAGGTTTGTAGAGATAACTTGCGGGAGAAGTTATCATGGGATTCGAGTTGAGATTTTTATTCTTCCGTATTTTATAAACTCTATTTTAATTACAGTCATGACTAATACTATTTATAGTTAATGGACTTTTAAATGGTTTAATACTTTGGATTTGGGCCTAAACGGTTCCAACTTCTTTTAATAACCATTAACTATTTATTAAATGTGTTTTGAAAGTTAGTTAATTCCGCTGCGTAATTCTGGTAAATAGCCTTAACCGTTATCACGGTGGCGGTAATATCTTGGTAATTCCTTTGTTTTAAGCTGGAAAATATTTTATAAAAAGCAAGGAATTATTAGGGTGTTTCAAGTTTAGCTTTGATTTCTTAGTTTAGTTTAATTAGTTTTAGTTGGTTAGTTGACTTTCCAACTCGTCTCCGACCTAGCTTATTGTTCGATGATCATAATCTAGCGCACCTTAGTCCTTGTGGATTCGACCTTACTTGTCACTTTACTTGTGTTTAGTGATTAGTTTAGGTAATTTGTTTGATTAGGAAAGACTAGTAACGACCTAATTTTCCGTCAAGAAAATATCTTTGGTTGGAAAATTTACTCTCGCCCTCAATTAGAATCGATTTGAGCAGTTGAAAAAAAATGGAGCAAAAAACTCTTAATCACCATCATCGATGCACTCATTTAAGGAGAAATTTGTAGGAATATATAATCCCCAATACTCAATTGCTCAATGTCATGCATCATAGGTGGAAAGTTAGCCTCAAATTCATCTCTTCTACATGAAGTATTCCAAATTGATTCATTTAGAAGGCTAGAGACTTCAGTCATTCCTTTTACAAAATCTTGAGATGCAACCTCAAAGTCCTTATATACTAGAAGAATCCATTTTAAGTTCTTCTTGGCAATCTAAGTGAGCTATAAAAATACGAAGCTCGGACAACGAAATGACCGACTCGGATTGCAAAGCATTAATGAAATCATTATGAAGAAGTTCATGGTGGAGAGACGTGAAATCATCTAGTGTACACGATTCATCATTTTGATGGATGCAGATAGTTGACATATTTTTGCAAAATTTTCAAAAATAAAAAGAATCAAACAAATTACCTAAACTTATCACTAACCACAAGTAAAGCGATAAGTATAGGTCGAAATCCACAAGGACTAAAGTGCGCTAATTTATGCTAATCAATCGATAAACTAGGTCGGAACGGGGTTTTAGAAAAATCACTTATTGACTAATACTAATTTAACTAAACTAACTACCAAAGATAAACAAGTTAGGAAATGGGGATCAAATGCCAACCAATTGATACATTACACATTTACAGACCAATTGATCAAACTCTAACCAATTGATCAAACGCATGGTTAATACATTACACATTCACATAAATCATAGTGATTCGTACATCATATCGTTCTTAGCCGACTATATGAAGATATTACGCTTTCATTTGGTATTGGGCTTCTTTGCTTCAGGAATCTTGTCGTTGACTTTCATTACTCGATTAGTTTTGATTTCGATCTTCAATCTTTTCTTTTACGTCAAATAACTTCGTTGACCACGGTCGTTGCATGTCCAATCACGTGACTAGAAATACATCGTTAGACATATGACTTTGTTACTTATCCCTTATATTTTAACTCGACAAACCTCGAATTTTGCGGATAATGCTAAGGCATCAAGCGTGCCTTTATCAGAAACAATCTAGCTCCCAGAAAACTTAGTTCCAACTTAGTTCATTTGTTGATTTGTATTCTTAATTCCATTGCATTCCTCAATCATTCATAATTCTTTTCGAATTTCTAACATTCATTGATATCATCAACCTTATTGACAGATTAATTCTTGATAACTTATTTTGGTATAATCCTCAAAGCTTCATGTGTAATCTCAACTTCATCTTTTCACCATCCACTCATCATCATTTTGTTGTGGAATGCTACTCACTTCCCCAATATATTCAGGTTCAACCTTAGTATCACTAGAGATCTCAATAGGGGGTTTAGGAATAATAGGATTAGGATTCTCTATTTCAACCACATCATCATCACTATCTTCATTCACAACCTCATTCATAGCAACATCTATGTCATCATCCCCATCCGAATGATCTAGACCTAGACTTTCCACAAACCTACCATCCTCACTGCTCCTTTTTGCAAGATCTAAAATCGTGATCATGACTTCCATTTCATACCTCCATCTACCATCACGAGTACCATACTTATACATATTAGGGGTACCATCCTCATAATGCATATCTCTAAATTGATTCTTAAGGGCAATATAGGGAGTCGAGTCTCATAAGTCAAGCAATGAATCACCATTTCTGACATCACATCCCTAATCCTTAAGTGAGGCAAATCTTTGACCGTAGCAAAATAGTTACTCCCTCCGTCCCAAATTAGTTGTTACACTTACCTTTGCACAAAGTTTTAGGTGATAAGTGGTTGTCTGGTTATCAATTGTTATTTTATTGAAAAAGAAGATGTGATAGGAATTAGTGGAGTATTTTTTTTTAATTGGATGAGAGAGGGTGTGGGGACAGAAAAAAATAGTGGGACAGAGAGACAATATAATAACTGTGGGTGATTCCTAATTTAGAAGTGTAACAACTAATCTGGGACGGACGAAAAAGGAAAGTGTAACAACTAATCTGGGACAGAGGGAGTACATGCAAACTCAATCTTCTTGACATATAGATGTGGAGGCTCACACTCCAATTTCTCTAGGTGTCCTAGATTAGAGAACTTTGATGGAAACATTTCCATTCCTGAAAGTAGACAAACTAAAAAGTCTTACTAACGCTTTTCCAACAAAATTCAATCCCCCAACATAAATAAGCTTAAACAAATTCCTAATCTTAATTAACCATAAAAATTACGGTTAGACATTAAAAATCCAAGCTTTAATAAATAATCAAATATGAAAATAATTACTCTTTTAATTAAAATCATCCTCATGAATTCAAACACGTAAAACATCACAATACGGTGTTCATAACCGTTCCCATCAGTTTAAATAATCAAAATCAATAATAATAATAAAATAAATTTAAATACGGAATGGAAATAGAATAGGCAAGGAAGAAGAGAATAATATCAATCCGGCCTACAGTACGGTGCATAACTTTCAAATTTCCATCTTAGCTTCCCGAAGGTGTAAGAAAAGGTAGTCTTCTGTAGACCAATGCGGGTCTACTGTAGACCAACTTTGTTCTACTAACTTGTAGAACAACGTGGTTCTACACACCTGTAGACCAACATTGTTCTACAAACCTGTAGACCAACGTTGTTCTACATACCTGTAGACCAACGCGGGTCTACAGTTGACCTATGTGGTTAGGGTTGAATATGGCTTGTCGAATTTGTATTATCAATGTCGATTGATTTTTATTCAAATTTTGTTGTAAAAGTATTAAGGTTTTCATAATTGTACCATTACTTTGTAAGATGTGAATATTTTGTGTGGTTTTCTTTGATGTTCTGTTGTTGACCCACTATGAAATGAGGATATCTTACTGCTTGAGAAGAAATTGTTGGATGTTTGGGCCGTGATGTGATTCGAATTCTTACTATTCTTTGATTGTTTTTGAGGTCCGTGATGCATTTGAAGATTGTGGTGGTGGAAGAAAGGAATCAAGGTATAATGCGTAGCTCCTTCTACTATGAAGCTCATACTCTTGAACTTATAGGCTTCGATTGGCCTTTGTTTTCAAGATGAAATTTTAGACTAATAGGTTTTTGTATTACTTAATTTTATACTTATGTTTTTGTAAGTTAACATTATTGTTAATTGAAGATCAATTATTCACAATTCAGGTTTCATTGATCGATCTTATGTTGCACTTTAATTTTAAATTTATAATTGTGGTGAATAATGTTTTATTATGTATATTATATGCGATACATATGTATATAACAAACATAAATTTTGGCTTATACAAATAAATCTGGACGTTTTTTGGAGTCCTGTTATCGTGCTCATTTAGAGTTAAAATTCTCACCAACACAATTTTCGGGACGCATTTAGGTGTCGCGAACATAAATTTCTGGACGCGTGTAGGCGTCGCGGACTTTAAATAGGTAATGTTGGGAAATGCGGGAACAAATTTGGTCGACACAACATATCAAAACTCTGGACGCTTAGAAGCGTCGAGCCTGTCGACGCTGAACAAAGAAAGTGGTCGCCAAAAAGCATCTTGTTTCGCGACGCCTAAAAGCGTCGAGAATTTTCTCGACTCTAATTTTCTCGACGCTTTCTATGGGTTACTTTCTCGAAGCTTTTTTGCATCACAAAATGGTCTAGAAAGCGTCGATAAAAGGCGGGATTTGTAGTAGTGAATTTCATATTTTTATGATTATGGAGTAGTTTATTGGTCAGGGTTTGGGTGAAAACCCAACATTGATTGGTTTGGCAATTTGTGATTGGATTTTAGGGATTTTCATGATTAAATTATTGCATGATTAAATTTTTGCATGTTTAGGCATGGGTAACTAGATCAATTAAGTGTTCCATGATTGCTTGGAGTAGTCTAGTTGAGTTGGAAAGGAATTAACGACCTGAACTTGATTATGTGGTTGAATTGAGATTTTGATTTACCTCGGGTACGATAGTTAAGAACGGGAGTTCATCCTTGATGCTTAGAGAAATTTTTGTCGCACGTCGGGAGATAGTTGGAGCTATTTGTGAATTCAACGCCTATTCATGTAGTTCTTGTGAATTTTCCTCGTTTTTAGCTCTTTTATGTCCATTCCTTGATTTGTTGTTGTTTGACCCATTCCGTAATCTAGTTTTGTAATACCTCGTATTTTTCTATAATTATAAATATATTTTATTATATTTATAAAGCATTTCTTCGTATTTATAAAGTATTTTTATAAATTAATTCATTTAATGAGAATTAAATGCTTTTTATTTATAATTAATTTAAATATGTATTCTACCAAGGGGTAGAATATGGTAGAGAGTCTATGTGAATTGAATTAAGGACAATTCGTGCTAAGGGCACACCCCGCTTGTTAATAGGCAATGTCGGGCTATCTCAAACAGTGTTTTTGAGAAGGAACAATGGGAGTAATTCACTTGAGTCTATGTTTGATCACAAGTCCTAAAGAAGTAAAATAATGAAGTGTCATTGTTGACTTGTTTAGTTGTTTAATTGTTTGTATGTTGTGTCTTGAGTAGAGTCTTGAGTCGCCTTGAACACAATATACTAATTAACGTAAAGTGTAACCCAAAGAGCTTCAAAACTCTTGGAACGTATATACCTTGAGTATGAACAATGGGGGGAGTCTTGTCGGAAAACTTGTACTCCTAGAATAATACAAGACGTTTTTTCCTTCTCTTTTATGCCGTTGTGCATTGGAATTCCTGTCGGTATGGCCCGACTGTCGGTAGTAGCCTGACTTATTTTGGTGTATGGTTGGCTCCCATCACCCTTTCTTTCCTTTTGAGGATACTTTACTTTACCCCCGAAGCTACTTTTTATTAATCTGTGAGTCAAGAGTCGTGACAAGTGTCCATTCTTGTCTCCATGATTGTTTGTTTATTATATGGCTTTTGCATGTGGATTATTTAATTTGTCGAGTGAAGCATGTTAGGATAGAATGTTATTCTAGCTTGTTCATACTCAACTTTTGCTGACCTCGTGCTTCATGTCTTCTGGTCATGGCCTTTGCCTTAATGACCCTATGATGATCCATCGATTGCAATTGCGTTGTTGGGGAGTAGATTTTTAATAAAGCAGGTTTGTAGAGATAACTTGCGGGAGAAGTTATCATGGGATTCGAGTTGAGATTTTTATTCTTCCGTATTTTATAAACTCTATTTTAATTACAGTCATGACTAATACTATTTATAGTTAATGGACTTTTAAATGGTTTAATACTTTGGATTTGGGCCTAAACGGTTCCAACTTGTTTTAATAACCATTAACTATTTATTAAATGTGTTTTGAAAGTTAGTTAATTCCGCTGCGTAATTCTGGTAAATAGCCTTAACCGTTATCACGGTGGCGGTAATATCTTGGTAATTCCTTTGTTTTAAGTTGGAAAATGTTTTATAAAAAGCAAGGAATTATTAGGGTGTTTCAAGTTTAGCTTTGATTTCTTAGTTTAGTTTAATTAGTTTTAGTTGGTTAGTTGACTTTCCAACTCGTCTCCGACCTAGCTTATTGTTCGATGATCATAATCTAGCGCACCTTAGTCCTTGTGGATTCGACCTTACTTGTCACTTTACTTGTGTTTAGTGATTAGTTTAGGTAATTTGTTTGATTAGGAAAGACTAGTAACGACCTATTTTTCCGTCAAGAAAATATTTTTGGTTGGAAAATTTACTCTCGCCCTCAATTCGAATCGATTTGAGCAGTTGAAAAAAAATGGAGCAAAAAACTCTTAATCACCATCATCGATGCACTCATTTAAGGAGAAATTTGTAGGAATATATAATCCCCAATACTCAATTGCTCAATGTCATGCATCATAGGTGGAAAGTTAGCCTTTAAATTCATCTCTTCTACATGAAGTATTCCAAATGGATTCATTTAGAAGGCTAGAGACTTCAGTCATTCCTTTTACAAAATCTTGAGATGCAACCTCAAAGTCCTTATATACTAGAAGAATCCATTTTAAGTTCTTCTTGGCAATCTAAGTGAGCTATAAAAATACGAAGCTCGGACAACGAAATGACCGACTCGGATTGCAAAGCATTAATGAAATCATTATGAAGAAGTTCATGGTGGAGAGACGTGAAATCATCTAGTGTACACGATTCATCATTTTGATGGATGCAGATAGTTGACATATTTTTGCAAAATTTTCAAAAATAAAAAGAATCAAACAAATTACCTAAACTTATCACTAACCACAAGTAAAGCGATAAGTATAGGTCGAAATCCACAAGGACTAAAGTGCGCTAATTTATGCTAATCAATCGATAAACTAGGTCGGAACGGGGTTTTAGAAAAATCACTTATCGACTAAAACTAATTTAACTAAACTAACTACCAAAGATAAACAAGTTAGGAAATGGGGATCAAACGCCAACCAATTGATACATTACACATTTACAGACCAATTGATCAAACTCTAACCAATTGATCAAACGCATGGTTGATACATTACACATTCACATAAATCATAGTGATTCGTACATCATATCGTTCTTAGCCGACTATATGAAGATATTACGCTTTCATTTGGTATTGGGCTTCTTTGCTTCAGGAATCTTGTCGTTGACTTTCATTACTCGATTAGTTTTGATTTCGATCTTCAATCTTTTCTTTTACGTCAAATAACTTCGTTGACCACGGTCGTTGCATGTCCAATCACGTGACTAGAAATACATCGTTAGACATATGACTTTGTTACTTATCCCTTATATTTTAACTCGACAAACCTCGAATTTTGCGGATAATGCTAAGCCATCAAGCGTGCCTTTATCAGAAACAATCTAGCTCCCAGAAAACTTAGTTCCAACTTAGTTCATTTGTTGATTTGTATTCTTAATTCCATTGCATTCCTCAATCATTCATAATTCTTTTCGAATTTCTAACATTCATTGATATCATCAACCTTATTGACAGATTAATTCTTGATAACTTATTTTGGTATAATCCTCAAAGCTTCATGTGTAATCTCAACTTCATCTTTTCACCATCCACTCATCATCATTTTGTTGTGGAATGCTACTCACTTCCCCAATATATTCAGGTTCAACCTTAGTATCACTAGAGATCTCAATAGGGGGTTTAGGAATAATAGGATTAGGATTCTCAATTTCAACCACATCATCATCACTATCTTCATTCACAACCTCATTCATAGCAACATCTATGTCATCATCCCCATCCGAATGATCTAGACCTAGACTTTCCACAAACCTACCATCCTCACCGCTCCTTTTTGCAAGATCTAAAATCGTGATCATGACTTCCATTTCATACCTCCATCTACCATCACGAGTACCATACTTATACATATTAGGGGTACCATCCTCATAATGCATATCTCTAAATTGATTCTTAAGGGCAATATAGGGAGTCGAGTCTCATAAGTCAAGCAATGAATCACCATTTCTGACATCACATCCCTAATCCTTAAGTGAGGCAAATCTTTGACCGTAGCAAAATAGTTACTCCCTCCGTCCCAAATTAGTTGTTACACTTACCTTTGCACAAAGTTTTAGGTGATAAGTGGTTGTCTGGTTATCAATTGTTATTTTATTGAAAAAGAAGATGTGATAGGAATTAGTGGAGTATTTTTTTTTAATTGGATGAGAGAGGGTGTGGGGACAGAAAAAAATAGTGGGACAGAGAGACAATATAATAACTGTGGGTGATTCCTAATTTAGAAGTGTAACAACTAATCTGGGACGGACGAAAAAGGAAAGTGTAACAACTAATCTGGGACAGAGGGAGTACATGCAAACTCAATCTTCTTGACATATAGATGTGGAGGCTCACACTCCAATTTCTCTAGGTGTTCTAGATTAGAGAACTTTGATGGAAACATTTCCATTCCTGAAAGTAGAAAAACTAAAAAGTCTTACTAACGCTTTTCCAACAAAATTCAATCCCCCAACATAAATAAGCTTAAACAAATTCCTAATCTTAATTAACCAGAAAAATTACGGTTAGACATTAAAAATCCAAGCTTTAATAAATAATCAAATATGAAAATAATTACTCTTTTAATTAAAATCATCCTCATGAATTCAAACACGTAAAACATCACAATACGGTGTTCATAACCGTTCCCATCAGTTTAAATAATCAAAATCAATAATAATAATAAAATAAATTTAAATACGGAATGGAAATAGAATAGGCAAGGAAGAAGAGAATAATATCAATCCGGCCTACAGTACGGTGCATAACTTTCAAATTTCCATCTTAGCTTCCCGAAGGTGTAAGAAAAGGTAGTCTTCTGTAGACCAATGCGGGTCTACTGTAGACCAACTTTGTTCTACCAACTTGTAGAACAACGTGGTTCTACAAACCTGTAGACCAATGCTGGTCTATGGTAGACCAACGTGGTTCTACACACCTGTAGACCAACATTGTTCTACAAACCTGTAGACCAACGTTGTTCTACATACCTGTAGACCAACGCGGGTCTACAGTTGACCTACGTGGTTAGGGTTGAATATGGCTTGTCGAATTTGTATTATCAATGTCGATTGATTTTTATTCAAATTTTGTTGTAAAAGTATTAAGGTTTTCATAATTGTACCATTACTTTGTAAGATGTGAATATTTTGGGTGGTTTTCTTTGATGTTCTGTTGTTGACCCACTATGGAATGAGGATATCTTACTGCTTGAGAAGAAATTGTTGGATGTTTTGGCCGTGATGTGATTCGAATTCTTACTATTCTTTGATTGTTTTTGAGGTCCGTGATGCATTTGAAGATTGTGGTGGTGGAAGAAAGGAATCAAGGGATGATGCGTAGCTCCTTCTACTATGAAGCTCATACTCTTGAACTTATAGGCTTCGATTGGCCTTTGTTTTCAAGATGAAATTTTAGACTAATAGGTTTTTGTATTACTTAATTTTATACTTATGTTTTTGTAAGTTAACATTATTGTTAATTGAAGATCAATTATTCACAATTCAGGTTTCATTGATCGATCTTATGTTGCACTTTAATTTTAAATTTATAATTGTGGTGAATAATGTTTTATTATGTATATTATATGCGATACATATGTATATAACAAACATAAATTTTGGCTTATACAAATAAATCTGGACGTTTTTTGGAGTCCTGTTATCGTGCTCATTTAGAGTTAAAATTCTCACCAACACAATTTTCGGGACGCATTTAGGTGTCGCGAACATAAATTTCTGGACGCGTGTAGGCGTCGCGGACTTTAAATAGGTAATGTTGGGAAATGCGGGAACAAATTTGGTCGACACAACATATCAAAACTCTGGACGCTTAGAAGCGTCGAGCCTGTCGACGCTGAACAAAGAAAGTGGTCGCCAAAAAGCATCTTGTTTCGCGACGCCTAAAAGCGTCGAGAATTTTCTCGACTCTAATTTTCTCGACGCTTTCTATGGGTTACTTTCTCGAAGCTTTTTTGCATCACAAAATGGTCTAGAAAGCGTCGATAAAAGGCGGGATTTGTAGTAGTGAATTTCATATTTTTATGATTATGGAGTAGTTTATTGGTCAGGGTTTGGGTGAAAACCCAACATTGATTGGTTTGGCAATTTGTGATTGGATTTTAGGGATTTTCATGATTAAATTATTGCATGATTAAATTTTTGCATGTTTAGGCATGGGTAACTAGATCAATTAAGTGTTCCATGATTGCTTGGAGTAGTCTAGTTGAGTTGGAAAGGAATTAACGACCTGAACTTGATTATGTGGTTGAATTGAGATTTTGATTTACCTCGGGTACGATAGTTAAGAACGGGAGTTCATCCTTGATGCTTAGAGAAATTTTTGTCGCACGTCGGGAGATAGTTGGAGCTATTTGTGAATTCAACGCCTATTCATGTAGTTCTTGTGAATTTTCCTCGTTTTTAGCTCTTTTATGTCCATTCCTTGATTCGTTGTTGTTTGACCCATTCCGTAATCTAGTTTTGTAATACCTCGTATTTTTCTATAATTATAAATATATTTTATTATATTTATAAAGCATTTCTTCGTATTTATAAAGTATTTTTATAAATTAATTCATTTAATGAGAATTAAATGCTTTTTATTTATAATTAATTTAAATATGTATTCTACCAAGGGGTAGAATATGGTAGAGAGTCTATGTGAATTGAATTAAGGACAATTCGTGCTAAGGGCACACCCCGCTTGTTAATAGGCAATGTCGGGTTATCTCAAACAGTGTTTTTGAGAAGGAACAATGGGAGTAATTCACTTGAGTCTATGTTTGATCACAAGTCCTAAAGAAGTAAAATAATGAAGTGTCATTGTTGACTTGTTTAGTTGTTTAATTGTTTGTATGTTGTGTCTTGAGTAGAGTCTTGAGTCGCCTTGAACACAATATACTAATTAACGTAAAGTGTAACCCAAAGAGCTTCAAAACTCTTGGAACGTATATACCTTGAGTATGAACAATGGGGGGAGTCTTGCCGAAAACTTGTACTCCTAGAATAATACAAGACGTTTTTTCCTTCTCTTTTATGCCGTTGTGCATTGGAATTCCTGTCGGTATGGCCCGACTGTCGGTAGTAGCCTGACTTATTTTGGTGTATGGTTGGCTCCCATCACCCTTTCTTTCCTTTTGAGGATACTTTACTTTACCCCCGAAGCTACTTTTTATTAATCTGTGAGTCAAGAGTCGTGTCAAGTGTCCATTCTTGTCTCCATGATTGTTTGTTTATTATATGGCTTTTGCATGTGGATTATTTAATTTGTCGAGTGAAGCATGTTAGGATCGAATGTTATTCTAGCTTGTTCGTACTCAACTTTTGCTGACCTCGTGCTTCATGTCTTCTGGTCATGGCCTTTGCCTTAATGACCCTATGATGATCCATCGATTGCAATTGCGTTGTTGGGGAGTAGATTTTTAATAAAGCAGGTTTGTAGAGATAACTTGCGGGAGAAGTTATCATGGGATTCGAGTTGAGATTTTTATTCTTCCGTATTTTATAAACTCTATTTTAATTACAGTCATGACTAATACTATTTATAGTTAATGGATTTTTAAATGGTTTAATACTTTGGATTTGGGCCTAAACGGTTCCAACTTGTTTTAATAACCATTAACTATTTATTAAATGTGTTTTGAAAGTTAGTTAATTCCGCTGCGTAATTCTGGTAAATAGCCTTAACCGTTATCACGGTGGCGGTAATATCTTGGTAATTCCTTTGTTTTAAGTTGGAAAATGTTTTATAAAAAGCAAGGAATTATTAGGGTGTTTCAAGTTTAGCTTTGATTTCTTAGTTTAGTTTAATTAGTTTTAGTTGGTTAGTTGACTTTCCAACTCGTCTCCGACCTAGCTTATTGTTCGATGATCATAATCTAGCGCACCTTAGTCCTTGTGGATTCGACCTTACTTGTCACTTTACTTGTGTTTAGTGATTAGTTTAGGTAATTTGTTTGATTAGGAAAGACTAGTAACGACCTATTTTTCCGTCAAGAAAATATTTTTGGTTGGAAAATTTACTCTCGCCCTCAATTAGAATCGATTTGAGCAGTTGAAAAAAAATGGAGCAAAAAACTCTTAATCACCATCATCGATGCACTCATTTAAGGAGAAATTTGTAGGAATATATAATCCCCAATACTCAATTGCTCAATGTCATGCATCATAGGTGGAAAGTTAGCCTCAAATTCATCTCTTCTACATGAAGTATTCCAAATGGATTCATTTAGAAGGCTAGAGACTTCAGTCATTCCTTTTACAAAATCTTGAGATGCAACCTCAAAGTCCTTATATACTAGAAGAATCCATTTTAAGTTCTTCTTGGCAATCTAAGTGAGCTATAAAAATACGAAGCTCGGACAACGAAATGACCGACTCGGATTGCAAAGCATTAATGAAATCATTATGAAGAAGTTCATGGTGGAGAGACGTGAAATCATCTAGTGTACACGATTCATCATTTTGATGGATGCAGATAGTTGACATATTTTTGCAAAATTTTCAAAAATAAAAAGAATCAAACAAATTACCTAAACTTATCACTAACCACAAGTAAAGCGATAAGTATAGGTCGAAATCCACAAGGACTAAAGTGCGCTAATTTATGCTAATCAATCGATAAACTAGGTCGGAACGGGGTTTTAGAAAAATCACTTATCGACTAAAACTAATTTAACTAAACTAACTACCAAAGATAAACAAGTTAGGAAATGGGGATCAAACGCCAACCAATTGATACATTACACATTTACAGACCAATTGATCAAACTCTAACCAATTGATCAAACGCATGGTTGATACATTACACATTCACATAAATCATAGTGATTCGTACATCATATCGTTCTTAGCCGACTATATGAAGATATTACGCTTTCATTTGGTATTGGGCTTCTTTGCTTCAGGAATCTTGTCGTTGACTTTCATTACTCGATTAGTTTTGATTTCGATCTTCAATCTTTTCTTTTACGTCAAATAACTTCGTTGACCACGGTCGTTGCATGTCCAATCACGTGACTAGAAATACATCGTTAGACATATGACTTTGTTACTTATCCCTTATATTTTAACTCGACAAACCTCGAATTTTGCGGATAATGCTAAGCCATCAAGCGTGCCTTTATCAGAAACAATCTAGCTCCCAGAAAACTTAGTTCCAACTTAGTTCATTTGTTGATTTGTATTCTTAATTCCATTGCATTCCTCAATCATTCATAATTCTTTTCGAATTTCTAACATTCATTGATATCATCAACCTTATTGACAGATTAATTCTTGATAACTTATTTTGGTATAATCCTCAAAGCTTCATGTGTAATCTCAACTTCATCTTTTCACCATCCACTCATCATCATTTTGTTGTGGAATGCTACTCACTTCCCCAATATATTCAGGTTCAACCTTAGTATCACTAGAGATCTCAATAGGGGGTTTAGGAATAATAGGATTAGGATTCTCAATTTCAACCACATCATCATCACTATCTTCATTCACAACCTCATTCATAGCAACATCTATGTCATCATCCCCATCCGAATGATCTAGACCTAGACTTTCCACAAACCTACCATCCTCACCGCTCCTTTTTGCAAGATCTAAAATCGTGATCATGACTTCCATTTCATACCTCCATCTACCATCACGAGTACCATACTTATACATATTAGGGGTACCATCCTCATAATGCATATCTCTAAATTGATTCTTAAGGGCAATATAGGGAGTCGAGTCTCATAAGTCAAGCAATGAATCACCATTTCTGACATCACATCCCTAATCCTTAAGTGAGGCAAATCTTTGACCGTAGCAAAATAGTTACTCCCTCCGTCCCAAATTAGTTGTTACACTTACCTTTGCACAAAGTTTTAGGTGATAAGTGGTTGTCTGGTTATCAATTGTTATTTTATTGAAAAAGAAGATGTGATAGGAATTAGTGGAGTATTTTTTTTTAATTGGATGAGAGAGGGTGTGGGGACAGAAAAAAATAGTGGGACAGAGAGACAATATAATAACTGTGGGTGATTCCTAATTTAGAAGTGTAACAACTAATCTGGGACGGACGAAAAAGGAAAGTGTAACAACTAATCTGGGACAGAGGGAGTACATGCAAACTCAATCTTCTTGACATATAGATGTGGAGGCTCACACTCCAATTTCTCTAGGTGTCCTAGATTAGAGAACTTTGATGGAAACATTTCCATTCCTGAAAGTAGACAAACTAAAAAGTCTTACTAACGCTTTTCCAACAAAATTCAATCCCCCAACATAAATAAGCTTAAACAAATTCCTAATCTTAATTAACCAGAAAAATTACGGTTAGACATTAAAAATCCAAGCTTTAATAAATAATCAAATATGAAAATAATTACTCTTTTAATTAAAATCATCCTCATGAATTCAAACACGTAAAACATCACAATACGGTGTTCATAACCGTTCCCATCAGTTTAAATAATCAAAATCAATAATAATAATAAAATAAATTTAAATACGGAATGGAAATAGAATAGGCAAGGAAGAAGAGAATAATATCAATCCGGCCTACAGTACGGTGCATAACTTTCAAATTTCCATCTTAGCTTCCCGAAGGTGTAAGAAAAGGTAGTCTTCTGTAGACCAATGCGGGTCTACTGTAGACCAACTTTGTTCTACCAACTTGTAGAACAACGTGGTTCTACAAACCTGTAGACCAATGCTGGTCTATAGTAGACCAACGTGGTTCTACACACCTGTAGACCAACGTTGTTCTACATACCTGTAGACCAACGCGGGTCTACAGTTGACCTACGTGGTTAGGGTTGAATATGGCTTGTCGAATTTGTATTATCAATGTCGATTGATTTTTATTCAAATTTTGTTGTAAAAGTATTAAGGTTTTCATAATTGTACCATTACTTTGTAAGATGTGAATATTTTGGGTGGTTTTCTTTGATGTTCTGTTGTTGACCCACTATGGAATGAGGATATCTTACTGCTTGAGAAGAAATTGTTGGATGTTTTGGCCGTGATGTGATTCGAATTCTTACTATTCTTTGATTGTTTTTGAGGTCCGTGATGCATTTGAAGATTGTGGTGGTGGAAGAAAGGAATCAAGGGATGATGCGTAGCTCCTTCTACTATGAAGCTCATACTCTTGAACTTATAGGCTTCGATTGGCCTTTGTTTTCAAGATGAAATTTTAGACTAATAGGTTTTTGTATTACTTAATTTTATACTTATGTTTTTGTAAGTTAACATTATTGTTAATTGAAGATCAATTATTCACAATTCAGGTTTCATTGATCGATCTTATGTTGCACTTTAATTTTAAATTTATAATTGTGGTGAATAATGTTTTATTATGTATATTATATGCGATACATATGTATATAACAAACATAAATTTTGGCTTATACAAATAAATCTGGACGTTTTTTGGAGTCCTGTTATCGTGCTCATTTAGAGTTAAAATTCTCACCAACACAATTTTCGGGACGCATTTAGGTGTCGCGAACATAAATTTCTGGACGCGTGTAGGCGTCGCGGACTTTAAATAGGTAATGTTGGGAAATGCGGGAACAAATTTGGTCGACACAACATATCAAAACTCTGGACGCTTAGAAGCGTCGAGCCTGTCGACGCTGAACAAAGAAAGTGGTCGCCAAAAAGCATCTTGTTTCGCGACGCCTAAAAGCGTCGAGAATTTTCTCGACTCTAATTTTCTCGACGCTTTCTATGGGTTACTTTCTCGAAGCTTTTTTGCATCACAAAATGGTCTAGAAAGCGTCGATAAAAGGCGGGATTTGTAGTAGTGAATTTCATATTTTTATGATTATGGAGTAGTTTATTGGTCAGGGTTTGGGTGAAAACCCAACATTGATTGGTTTGGCAATTTGTGATTGGATTTTAGGGATTTTCATGATTAAATTATTGCATGATTAAATTTTTGCATGTTTAGGCATGGGTAACTAGATCAATTAAGTGTTCCATGATTGCTTGGAGTAGTCTAGTTGAGTTGGAAAGGAATTAACGACCTGAACTTGATTATGTGGTTGAATTGAGATTTTGATTTACCTCGGGTACGATAGTTAAGAACGGGAGTTCATCCTTGATGCTTAGAGAAATTTTTGTCGCACGTCGGGAGATAGTTGGAGCTATTTGTGAATTCAACGCCTATTCATGTAGTTCTTGTGAATTTTCCTCGTTTTTAGCTCTTTTATGTCCATTCCTTGATTCGTTGTTGTTTGACCCATTCCGTAATCTAGTTTTGTAATACCTCGTATTTTTCTATAATTATAAATATATTTTATTATATTTATAAAGCATTTCTTCGTATTTATAAAGTATTTTTATAAATTAATTCATTTAATGAGAATTAAATGCTTTTTATTTATAATTAATTTAAATATGTATTCTACCAAGGGGTAGAATATGGTAGAGAGTCTATGTGAATTGAATTAAGGACAATTCGTGCTAAGGGCACACCCCGCTTGTTAATAGGCAATGTCGGGTTATCTCAAACAGTGTTTTTGAGAAGGAACAATGGGAGTAATTCACTTGAGTCTATGTTTGATCACAAGTCCTAAAGAAGTAAAATAATGAAGTGTCATTGTTGACTTGTTTAGTTGTTTAATTGTTTGTATGTTGTGTCTTGAGTAGAGTCTTGAGTCGCCTTGAACACAATATACTAATTAACGTAAAGTGTAACCCAAAGAGCTTCAAAACTCTTGGAACGTATATACCTTGAGTATGAACAATGGGGGGAGTCTTGCCGAAAACTTGTACTCCTAGAATAATACAAGACGTTTTTTCCTTCTCTTTTATGCCGTTGTGCATTGGAATTCCTGTCGGTATGGCCCGACTGTCGGTAGTAGCCTGACTTATTTTGGTGTATGGTTGGCTCCCATCACCCTTTCTTTCCTTTTGAGGATACTTTACTTTACCCCCGAAGCTACTTTTTATTAATCTGTGAGTCAAGAGTCGTGTCAAGTGTCCATTCTTGTCTCCATGATTGTTTGTTTATTATATGGCTTTTGCATGTGGATTATTTAATTTGTCGAGTGAAGCATGTTAGGATCGAATGTTATTCTAGCTTGTTCGTACTCAACTTTTGCTGACCTCGTGCTTCATGTCTTCTGGTCATGGCCTTTGCCTTAATGACCCTATGATGATCCATCGATTGCAATTGCGTTGTTGGGGAGTAGATTTTTAATAAAGCAGGTTTGTAGAGATAACTTGCGGGAGAAGTTATCATGGGATTCGAGTTGAGATTTTTATTCTTCCGTATTTTATAAACTCTATTTTAATTACAGTCATGACTAATACTATTTATAGTTAATGGATTTTTAAATGGTTTAATACTTTGGATTTGGGCCTAAACGGTTCCAACTTGTTTTAATAACCATTAACTATTTATTAAATGTGTTTTGAAAGTTAGTTAATTCCGCTGCGTAATTCTGGTAAATAGCCTTAACCGTTATCACGGTGGCGGTAATATCTTGGTAATTCCTTTGTTTTAAGTTGGAAAATGTTTTATAAAAAGCAAGGAATTATTAGGGTGTTTCAAGTTTAGCTTTGATTTCTTAGTTTAGTTTAATTAGTTTTAGTTGGTTAGTTGACTTTCCAACTCGTCTCCGACCTAGCTTATTGTTCGATGATCATAATCTAGCGCACCTTAGTCCTTGTGGATTCGACCTTACTTGTCACTTTACTTGTGTTTAGTGATTAGTTTAGGTAATTTGTTTGATTAGGAAAGACTAGTAACGACCTATTTTTCCGTCAAGAAAATATTTTTGGTTGGAAAATTTACTCTCGCCCTCAATTAGAATCGATTTGAGCAGTTGAAAAAAAATGGAGCAAAAAACTCTTAATCACCATCATCGATGCACTCATTTAAGGAGAAATTTGTAGGAATATATAATCCCCAATACTCAATTGCTCAATGTCATGCATCATAGGTGGAAAGTTAGCCTCAAATTCATCTCTTCTACATGAAGTATTCCAAATGGATTCATTTAGAAGGCTAGAGACTTCAGTCATTCCTTTTACAAAATCTTGAGATGCAACCTCAAAGTCCTTATATACTAGAAGAATCCATTTTAAGTTCTTCTTGGCAATCTAAGTGAGCTATAAAAATACGAAGCTCGGACAACGAAATGACCGACTCGGATTGCAAAGCATTAATGAAATCATTATGAAGAAGTTCATGGTGGAGAGACGTGAAATCATCTAGTGTACACGATTCATCATTTTGATGGATGCAGATAGTTGACATATTTTTGCAAAATTTTCAAAAATAAAAAGAATCAAACAAATTACCTAAACTTATCACTAACCACAAGTAAAGCGATAAGTATAGGTCGAAATCCACAAGGACTAAAGTGCGCTAATTTATGCTAATCAATCGATAAACTAGGTCGGAACGGGGTTTTAGAAAAATCACTTATCGACTAAAACTAATTTAACTAAACTAACTACCAAAGATAAACAAGTTAGGAAATGGGGATCAAACGCCAACCAATTGATACATTACACATTTACAGACCAATTGATCAAACTCTAACCAATTGATCAAACGCATGGTTGATACATTACACATTCACATAAATCATAGTGATTCGTACATCATATCGTTCTTAGCCGACTATATGAAGATATTACGCTTTCATTTGGTATTGGGCTTCTTTGCTTCAGGAATCTTGTCGTTGACTTTCATTACTCGATTAGTTTTGATTTCGATCTTCAATCTTTTCTTTTACGTCAAATAACTTCGTTGACCACGGTCGTTGCATGTCCAATCACGTGACTAGAAATACATCGTTAGACATATGACTTTGTTACTTATCCCTTATATTTTAACTCGACAAACCTCGAATTTTGCGGATAATGCTAAGCCATCAAGCGTGCCTTTATCAGAAACAATCTAGCTCCCAGAAAACTTAGTTCCAACTTAGTTCATTTGTTGATTTGTATTCTTAATTCCATTGCATTCCTCAATCATTCATAATTCTTTTCGAATTTCTAACATTCATTGATATCATCAACCTTATTGACAGATTAATTCTTGATAACTTATTTTGGTATAATCCTCAAAGCTTCATGTGTAATCTCAACTTCATCTTTTCACCATCCACTCATCATCATTTTGTTGTGGAATGCTACTCACTTCCCCAATATATTCAGGTTCAACCTTAGTATCACTAGAGATCTCAATAGGGGGTTTAGGAATAATAGGATTAGGATTCTCAATTTCAACCACATCATCATCACTATCTTCATTCACAACCTCATTCATAGCAACATCTATGTCATCATCCCCATCCGAATGATCTAGACCTAGACTTTCCACAAACCTACCATCCTCACCGCTCCTTTTTGCAAGATCTAAAATCGTGATCATGACTTCCATTTCATACCTCCATCTACCATCACGAGTACCATACTTATACATATTAGGGGTACCATCCTCATAATGCATATCTCTAAATTGATTCTTAAGGGCAATATAGGGAGTCGAGTCTCATAAGTCAAGCAATGAATCACCATTTCTGACATCACATCCCTAATCCTTAAGTGAGGCAAATCTTTGACCGTAGCAAAATAGTTACTCCCTCCGTCCCAAATTAGTTGTTACACTTACCTTTGCACAAAGTTTTAGGTGATAAGTGGTTGTCTGGTTATCAATTGTTATTTTATTGAAAAAGAAGATGTGATAGGAATTAGTGGAGTATTTTTTTTTAATTGGATGAGAGAGGGTGTGGGGACAGAAAAAAATAGTGGGACAGAGAGACAATATAATAACTGTGGGTGATTCCTAATTTAGAAGTGTAACAACTAATCTGGGACGGACGAAAAAGGAAAGTGTAACAACTAATCTGGGACAGAGGGAGTACATGCAAACTCAATCTTCTTGACATATAGATGTGGAGGCTCACACTCCAATTTCTCTAGGTGTCCTAGATTAGAGAACTTTGATGGAAACATTTCCATTCCTGAAAGTAGACAAACTAAAAAGTCTTACTAACGCTTTTCCAACAAAATTCAATCCCCCAACATAAATAAGCTTAAACAAATTCCTAATCTTAATTAACCAGAAAAATTACGGTTAGACATTAAAAATCCAAGCTTTAATAAATAATCAAATATGAAAATAATTACTCTTTTAATTAAAATCATCCTCATGAATTCAAACACGTAAAACATCACAATACGGTGTTCATAACCGTTCCCATCAGTTTAAATAATCAAAATCAATAATAATAATAAAATAAATTTAAATACGGAATGGAAATAGAATAGGCAAGGAAGAAGAGAATAATATCAATCCGGCCTACAGTACGGTGCATAACTTTCAAATTTCCATCTTAGCTTCCCGAAGGTGTAAGAAAAGGTAGTCTTCTGTAGACCAATGCGGGTCTACTGTAGACCAACTTTGTTCTACCAACTTGTAGAACAACGTGGTTCTACAAACCTGTAGACCAATGCTGGTCTATAGTAGACCAACGTGGTTCTACACACCTGTAGACCAACATTGTTCTACAAACCTGTAGACCAACGTTGTTCTACATACCTGTAGACCAACGCGGGTCTACAGTTGACCTACGTGGTTAGGGTTGAATATGGCTTGTCGAATTTGTATTATCAATGTCGATTGATTTTTATTCAAATTTTGTTGTAAAAGTATTAAGGTTTTCATAATTGTACCATTACTTTGTAAGATGTGAATATTTTGGGTGGTTTTCTTTGATGTTCTGTTGTTGACCCACTATGGAATGAGGATATCTTACTGCTTGAGAAGAAATTGTTGGATGTTTTGGCCGTGATGTGATTCGAATTCTTACTATTCTTTGATTGTTTTTGAGGTCCGTGATGCATTTGAAGATTGTGGTGGTGGAAGAAAGGAATCAAGGGATGATGCGTAGCTCCTTCTACTATGAAGCTCATACTCTTGAACTTATAGGCTTCGATTGGCCTTTGTTTTCAAGATGAAATTTTAGACTAATAGGTTTTTGTATTACTTAATTTTATACTTATGTTTTTGTAAGTTAACATTATTGTTAATTGAAGATCAATTATTCACAATTCAGGTTTCATTGATCGATCTTATGTTGCACTTTAATTTTAAATTTATAATTGTGGTGAATAATGTTTTATTATGTATATTATATGCGATACATATGTATATAACAAACATAAATTTTGGCTTATACAAATAAATCTGGACGTTTTTTGGAGTCCTGTTATCGTGCTCATTTAGAGTTAAAATTCTCACCAACACAATTTTCGGGACGCATTTAGGTGTCGCGAACATAAATTTCTGGACGCGTGTAGGCGTCGCGGACTTTAAATAGGTAATGTTGGGAAATGCGGGAACAAATTTGGTCGACACAACATATCAAAACTCTGGACGCTTAGAAGCGTCGAGCCTGTCGACGCTGAACAAAGAAAGTGGTCGCCAAAAAGCATCTTGTTTCGCGACGCCTAAAAGCGTCGAGAATTTTCTCGACTCTAATTTTCTCGACGCTTTCTATGGGTTACTTTCTCGAAGCTTTTTTGCATCACAAAATGGTCTAGAAAGCGTCGATAAAAGGCGGGATTTGTAGTAGTGAATTTCATATTTTTATGATTATGGAGTAGTTTATTGGTCAGGGTTTGGGTGAAAACCCAACATTGATTGGTTTGGCAATTTGTGATTGGATTTTAGGGATTTTCATGATTAAATTATTGCATGATTAAATTTTTGCATGTTAGGCATGGGTAACTAGATCAATTAAGTGTTCCATGATTGCTTGGAGTAGTCTAGTTGAGTTGGAAAGGAATTAACGACCTGAACTTGATTATGTGGTTGAATTGAGATTTTGATTTACCTCGGGTACGATAGTTAAGAACGGGAGTTCATCCTTGATGCTTAGAGAAATTTTTGTCGCACGTCGGGAGATAGTTGGAGCTATTTGTGAATTCAACGCCTATTCATGTAGTTCTTGTGAATTTTCCTCGTTTTTAGCTCTTTTATGTCCATTCCTTGATTCGTTGTTGTTTGACCCATTCCGTAATCTAGTTTTGTAATACCTCGTATTTTTCTATAATTATAAATATATTTTATTATATTTATAAAGCATTTCTTCGTATTTATAAAGTATTTTTATAAATTAATTCATTTAATGAGAATTAAATGCTTTTTATTTATAATTAATTTAAATATGTATTCTACCAAGGGGTAGAATATGGTAGAGAGTCTATGTGAATTGAATTAAGGACAATTCGTGCTAAGGGCACACCCCGCTTGTTAATAGGCAATGTCGGGTTATCTCAAACAGTGTTTTTGAGAAGGAACAATGGGAGTAATTCACTTGAGTCTATGTTTGATCACAAGTCCTAAAGAAGTAAAATAATGAAGTGTCATTGTTGACTTGTTTAGTTGTTTAATTGTTTGTATGTTGTGTCTTGAGTAGAGTCTTGAGTCGCCTTGAACACAATATACTAATTAACGTAAAGTGTAACCCAAAGAGCTTCAAAACTCTTGGAACGTATATACCTTGAGTATGAACAATGGGGGGAGTCTTGCCGGAAAACTTGTACTCCTAGAATAATACAAGACGTTTTTTCCTTCTCTTTTATGCCGTTGTGCATTGGAATTCCTGTCGGTATGGCCCGACTGTCGGTAGTAGCCTGACTTATTTTGGTGTATGGTTGGCTCCCATCACCCTTTCTTTCCTTTTGAGGATACTTTACTTTACCCCCGAAGCTACTTTTTATTAATCTGTGAGTCAAGAGTCGTGTCAAGTGTCCATTCTTGTCTCCATGATTGTTTGTTTATTATATGGCTTTTGCATGTGGATTATTTAATTTGTCGAGTGAAGCATGTTAGGATCGAATGTTATTCTAGCTTGTTCGTACTCAACTTTTGCTGACCTCGTGCTTCATGTCTTCTGGTCATGGCCTTTGCCTTAATGACCCTATGATGATCCATCGATTGCAATTGCGTTGTTGGGGAGTAGATTTTTAATAAAGCAGGTTTGTAGAGATAACTTGCGGGAGAAGTTATCATGGGATTCGAGTTGAGATTTTTATTCTTCCGTATTTTATAAACTCTATTTTAATTACAGTCATGACTAATACTATTTATAGTTAATGGATTTTTAAATGGTTTAATACTTTGGATTTGGGCCTAAACGGTTCCAACTTGTTTTAATAACCATTAACTATTTATTAAATGTGTTTTGAAAGTTAGTTAATTCCGCTGCGTAATTCTGGTAAATAGCCTTAACCGTTATCACGGTGGCGGTAATATCTTGGTAATTCCTTTGTTTTAAGTTGGAAAATGTTTTATAAAAAGCAAGGAATTATTAGGGTGTTTCAAGTTTAGCTTTGATTTCTTAGTTTAGTTTAATTAGTTTTAGTTGGTTAGTTGACTTTCCAACTCGTCTCCGACCTAGCTTATTGTTCGATGATCATAATCTAGCGCACCTTAGTCCTTGTGGATTCGACCTTACTTGTCACTTTACTTGTGTTTAGTGATTAGTTTAGGTAATTTGTTTGATTAGGAAAGACTAGTAACGACCTATTTTTCCGTCAAGAAAATATTTTTGGTTGGAAAATTTACTCTCGCCCTCAATTAGAATCGATTTGAGCAGTTGAAAAAAAATGGAGCAAAAAACTCTTAATCACCATCATCGATGCACTCATTTAAGGAGAAATTTGTAGGAATATATAATCCCCAATACTCAATTGCTCAATGTCATGCATCATAGGTGGAAAGTTAGCCTCAAATTCATCTCTTCTACATGAAGTATTCCAAATGGATTCATTTAGAAGGCTAGAGACTTCAGTCATTCCTTTTACAAAATCTTGAGATGCAACCTCAAAGTCCTTATATACTAGAAGAATCCATTTTAAGTTCTTCTTGGCAATCTAAGTGAGCTATAAAAATACGAAGCTCGGACAACGAAATGACCGACTCGGATTGCAAAGCATTAATGAAATCATTATGAAGAAGTTCATGGTGGAGAGACGTGAAATCATCTAGTGTACACGATTCATCATTTTGATGGATGCAGATAGTTGACATATTTTTGCAAAATTTTCAAAAATAAAAAGAATCAAACAAATTACCTAAACTTATCACTAACCACAAGTAAAGCGATAAGTATAGGTCGAAATCCACAAGGACTAAAGTGCGCTAATTTATGCTAATCAATCGATAAACTAGGTCGGAACGGGGTTTTAGAAAAATCACTTATCGACTAAAACTAATTTAACTAAACTAACTACCAAAGATAAACAAGTTAGGAAATGGGGATCAAACGCCAACCAATTGATACATTACACATTTACAGACCAATTGATCAAACTCTAACCAATTGATCAAACGCATGGTTGATACATTACACATTCACATAAATCATAGTGATTCGTACATCATATCGTTCTTAGCCGACTATATGAAGATATTACGCTTTCATTTGGTATTGGGCTTCTTTGCTTCAGGAATCTTGTCGTTGACTTTCATTACTCGATTAGTTTTGATTTCGATCTTCAATCTTTTCTTTTACGTCAAATAACTTCGTTGACCACGGTCGTTGCATGTCCAATCACGTGACTAGAAATACATCGTTAGACATATGACTTTGTTACTTATCCCTTATATTTTAACTCGACAAACCTCGAATTTTGCGGATAATGCTAAGCCATCAAGCGTGCCTTTATCAGAAACAATCTAGCTCCCAGAAAACTTAGTTCCAACTTAGTTCATTTGTTGATTTGTATTCTTAATTCCATTGCATTCCTCAATCATTCATAATTCTTTTCGAATTTCTAACATTCATTGATATCATCAACCTTATTGACAGATTAATTCTTGATAACTTATTTTGGTATAATCCTCAAAGCTTCATGTGTAATCTCAACTTCATCTTTTCACCATCCACTCATCATCATTTTGTTGTGGAATGCTACTCACTTCCCCAATATATTCAGGTTCAACCTTAGTATCACTAGAGATCTCAATAGGGGGTTTAGGAATAATAGGATTAGGATTCTCAATTTCAACCACATCATCATCACTATCTTCATTCACAACCTCATTCATAGCAACATCTATGTCATCATCCCCATCCGAATGATCTAGACCTAGACTTTCCACAAACCTACCATCCTCACCGCTCCTTTTTGCAAGATCTAAAATCGTGATCATGACTTCCATTTCATACCTCCATCTACCATCACGAGTACCATACTTATACATATTAGGGGTACCATCCTCATAATGCATATCTCTAAATTGATTCTTAAGGGCAATATAGGGAGTCGAGTCTCATAAGTCAAGCAATGAATCACCATTTCTGACATCACATCCCTAATCCTTAAGTGAGGCAAATCTTTGACCGTAGCAAAATAGTTACTCCCTCCGTCCCAAATTAGTTGTTACACTTACCTTTGCACAAAGTTTTAGGTGATAAGTGGTTGTCTGGTTATCAATTGTTATTTTATTGAAAAAGAAGATGTGATAGGAATTAGTGGAGTATTTTTTTTAATTGGATGAGAGAGGGTGTGGGGACAGAAAAAAATAGTGGGACAGAGAGACAATATAATAACTGTGGGTGATTCCTAATTTAAAAGTGTAACAACTAATCTGGGACGGACGAAAAAGGAAAGTGTAACAACTAATCTGGGACAGAGGGAGTACATGCAAACTCAATCTTCTTGACATATAGATGTGGAGGCTCACACTCCAATTTCTCTAGGTGTCCTAGATTAGAGAACTTTGATGGAAACATTTCCATTCCTGAAAGTAGACAAACTAAAAAGTCTTACTAACGCTTTTCCAACAAAATTCAATCCCCCAACATAAATAAGCTTAAACAAATTCCTAATCTTAATTAACCAGAAAAATTACGGTTAGACATTAAAAATCCAAGCTTTAATAAATAATCAAATATGAAAATAATTACTCTTTTAATTAAAATCATCCTCATGAATTCAAACACGTAAAACATCACAATACGGTGTTCATAACCGTTCCCATCAGTTTAAATAATCAAAATCAATAATAATAATAAAATAAATTTAAATACGGAATGGAAATAGAATAGGCAAGGAAGAAGAGAATAATATCAATCCGGCCTACAGTACGGTGCATAACTTTCAAATTTCCATCTTAGCTTCCCGAAGGTGTAAGAAAAGGTAGTCTTCTGTAGACCAATGCGGGTCTACTGTAGACCAACTTTGTTCTACTAACTTGTAGAACAACGTGGTTCTACAAACCTGTAGACCAATGTTGGTCTATAGTAGACCAACGTGGTTCTACACACCTGTAGACCAACATTGTTCTACAAACCTGTAGACCAACGTTGTTCTGCATACCTGTAGACCAACGCGGGTCTACCGTTGACCTACGTGGTTAGGGTTGAATATGGCTTGTCGAATTTGTATTATCAATGTCGATTGATTTTTATTCAAATTTTGTTGTAAAAGTATTAAGGTTTTCATAATTGTACCATTACTTTGTAAGATGTGAATATTTTGGGTGGTTTTCTTTGATGTTCTGTTGTTGACCCACTATGGAATGAGGATATCTTACTGCTTGAGAAGAAATTGTTGGATGTTTTGGCCGTGATGTGATTCGAATTCTTACTATTCTTTGATTGTTTTTGAGGTCCGTGATGCATTTGAAGATTGTGGTGGTGGAAGAAAGGAATCAAGGGATGATGCGTAGCTCCTTCTACTATGAAGCTCATACTCTTGAACTTATAGGCTTCGATTGGCCTTTGTTTTCAAGATGAAATTTTAGACTAATAGGTTTTTGTATTACTTAATTTTATACTTATGTTTTTGTAAGTTAACATTATTGTTAATTGAAGATCAATTATTCACAATTCAGGTTTCATTGATCGATCTTATGTTGCACTTTAATTTTAAATTTATAATTGTGGTGAATAATGTTTTATTATGTATATTATATGCGATACATATGTATATAACAAACATAAATTTTGGCTTATACAAATAAATCTGGACGTTTTTTGGAGTCCTGTTATCGTGCTCATTTAGAGTTAAAATTCTCACCAACACAATTTTCGGGACGCATTTAGGTGTCGCGAACATAAATTTCTGGACGCGTGTAGGCGTCGCGGACTTTAAATAGGTAATGTTGGGAAATGCGGGAACAAATTTGGTCGACACAACATATCAAAACTCTGGACGCTTAGAAGCGTCGAGCCTGTCGACGCTGAACAAAGAAAGTGGTCGCCAAAAAGCATCTTGTTTCGCGACGCCTAAAAGCGTCGAGAATTTTCTCGACTCTAATTTTCTCGACGCTTTCTATGGGTTACTTTCTCGAAGCTTTTTTGCATCACAAAATGGTCTAGAAAGCGTCGATAAAAGGCGGGATTTGTAGTAGTGAATTTCATATTTTTATGATTATGGAGTAGTTTATTGGTCAGGGTTTGGGTGAAAACCCAACATTGATTGGTTTGGCAATTTGTGATTGGATTTTAGGGATTTTCATGATTAAATTATTGCATGATTAAATTTTTGCATGTTTAGGCATGGGTAACTAGATCAATTAAGTGTTCCATGATTGCTTGGAGTAGTCTAGTTGAGTTGGAAATGAATTAACGACCTGAACTTGATTATGTGGTTGAATTGAGATTTTGATTTACCTCGGGTACGATAGTTAAGAACGGGAGTTCATCCTTGATGCTTAGAGAAATTTTTGTCGCACGTCGGGAGATAGTTGGAGCTATTTGTGAATTCAACGCCTATTCATGTAGTTCTTGTGAATTTTCCTCGTTTTTAGCTCTTTTATGTCCATTCCTTGATTCGTTATTGTTTGACCCATTCCGTAATCTAGTTTTGTAATACCTCGTATTTTTCTATAATTATAAATATATTTTATTATATTTATAAAGCATTTCTTCGTATTTATAAAGTATTTTTATAAATTAATTCATTTAATGAGAATTAAATGATTTTTATTTATAATTAATTTAAATATGTATTCTACCAAGGGGTAGAATATGGTAGAGAGTCTATGTGAATTGAATTAAGGACAATTCGTGCTAAGGGCACACCCCGCTTGTTAATAGGCAATGTCGGGTTATCTCAAACAGTGTTTTTGAGAAGGAACAATGGGAGTAATTCACTTGAGTCTATGTTTGATCACAAGTCCTAAAGAAGTAAAATAATGAAGTGTCATTGTTGACTTGTTTAGTTGTTTAATTGTTTGTATGTTGTGTCTTGAGCAGAGTCTTGAGTAGCCTTGAACACAATATACTAATTAACGTAAAGTGTAACCCAAAGAGCTTCAAAACTCTTGGAACACAATACCTTGAGTATGAACAATGGGGGGAGTCTTGCCGGAAAACTTGTACTCCTAGAATAATACAAGACGTTTTTTCCTTCTCTTTTATGCCGTTGTGCATTGGAATTCCTGTCGGTATGGCCCGACTGTCGGTAGTAGCCTGACTTATTTTGGTGTATGGTTGGCTCCCATCAACCTTTCTTTCCTTTTGAGGATACTTTACTTTACCCCCGAAGCTACTTTTTATTAATCTGTGAGTCAAGAGTCGTGTCAAGTGTCCATTCTTGTCTCCATGATTGTTTGTTTATTATATGGCTTTTGCATGTGGATTATTTAATTTGTCGAGTGAAGCATGTTAGGATAGAATGTTATTCTAGCTTGTTCGTACTCAACTTTTGCTGACCTCGTGCTTCATGTCTTCTGGTCATGGTCTTTGCCTTAATGACCCTATGATGATCCATCGATTGCAATTGCGTTGTTGGGGAGTAGATTTTTAATAAAGCAGGTTTGTAGAGATAACTTGCGGGAGAAGTTATCATGGGATTCGAGTTGAGATTTTTATTCTTCCGTATTTTATAAACTCTATTTTAATTACAGTCATGACTAATACTATTTATAGTTAATGGATTTTTAAATGGTTTAATACTTTGGATTTGGGCCTAAACGGTTCCAACTTGTTTTAATAACCATTAACTATTTATTAAATGTGTTTTGAAAGTTAGTTAATTCCGCTGCGTAATTCTGGTAAATAGCCTTAACCGTTATCACGGTGGCGGTAATATCTTGGTAATTCCTTTGTTTTAAGTTGGAAAATGTTTTATAAAAAGCAAGGAATTATTAGGGTGTTTCAAGTTTAGCTTTGATTTCTTAGTTTAGTTTAATTAGTTTTAGTTGGTTAGTTGACTTTCCAACTCGTCTCCGACCTAGCTTATTGTTCGATGATCATAATCTAGCGCACCTTAGTCCTTGTGGATTCGACCTTACTTGTCACTTTACTTGTGTTTAGTGATTAGTTTAGGTAATTTGTTTGATTAGGAAAGACTAGTAACGACCTATTTTTCCGTCAAGAAAATATTTTTGGTTGGAAAATTTACTCTCGCCCTCAATTAGAATCGATTTGAGCAGTTGAAAAAAAATGGAGCAAAAAACTCTTAATCACCATCATCGATGCACTCATTTAAGGAGAAATTTGTAGGAATATATAATCCCCAATACTCAATTGCTCAATGTCATGCATCATAGGTGGAAAGTTAGCCTCAAATTCATCTCTTCTACATGAAGTATTCCAAATGGATTCATTTAGAAGGCTAGAGACTTCAGTCATTCCTTTTACAAAATCTTGAGATGCAACCTCAAAGTCCTTATATACTAGAAGAATCCATTTTAAGTTCTTCTTGGCAATCTAAGTGAGCTATAAAAATACGAAGCTCGGACAACGAAATGACCGACTCGGATTGCAAAGCATTAATGAAATCATTATGAAGAAGTTCATGGTGGAGAGACGTGAAATCATCTAGTGTACACGATTCATCATTTTGATGGATGCAAATAGTTGACATATTTTTGCAAAATTTTCAAAAATAAAAAGAATCAAACAAATTACCTAAACTTATCACTAACCACAAGTAAAGCGATAAGTATAGGTCGAAATCCACAAGGACTAAAGTGCGCTAATTTATGCTAATCAATCGATAAACTAGGTCGGAACGGGGTTTTAGAAAAATCACTTATCGACTAAAACTAATTTAACTAAACTAACTACCAAAGATAAACAAGTTAGGAAATGGGGATCAAACGCCAACCAATTGATACATTACACATTTACAGACCAATTGATCAAACTCTAACCAATTGATCAAATGCATGGTTGATACATTACACATTCACATAAATCATAGTGATTCGTACATCATATCGTTCTTAGCCGACTATATGAAGATATTACGCTTTCATTTGGTATTGGGCTTCTTTGCTTCAGGAATCTTGTCGTTGACTTTCATTACTCGATTAGTTTTGATTTCGATCTTCAATCTTTTCTTTTACGTCAAATAACTTCGTTGACCACGGTCGTTGCATGTCCAATCACGTGACTAGAAATACATCGTTAGACATATGACTTTGTTACTTATCCCTTATATTTTAACTCGACAAACCTCGAATTTTGCGGATAATGCTAAGCCATCAAGCGTGCCTTTATCAGAAACAATCTAGCTCCCAGAAAACTTAGTTCCAACTTAGTTCATTTGTTGATTTGTATTCTTAATTCCATTGCATTCCTCAATCATTCATAATTCTTTTCGAATTTCTAACATTCATTGATATCATCAACCTTATTGACAGATTAATTCTTGATAACTTATTTTGGTATAATCCTCAAAGCTTCATGTGTAATCTCAACTTCATCTTTTCACCATCCACTCATCATCATTTTGTTGTGGAATGCTACTCACTTCCCCAATATATTCAGGTTCAACCTTAGTATCACTAGAGATCTCAATAGGGGGTTTAGGAATAATAGGATTAGGATTCTCAATTTCAACCACATCATCATCACTATCTTCATTCACAACCTCATTCATAGCAACATCTATGTCATCATCCCCATCCGAATGATCTAGACCTAGACTTTCCACAAACCTACCATCCTCACCGCTCCTTTTTGCAAGATCTAAAATCGTGATCATGACTTCCATTTCATACCTCCATCTACCATCACGAGTACCATACTTATACATATTAGGGGTACCATCCTCATAATGCATATCTCTAAATTGATTCTTAAGGGCAATATAGGGAGTCGAGTCTCATAAGTCAAGCAATGAATCACCATTTCTGACATCACATCCCTAATCCTTAAGTGAGGCAAATCTTTGACCGTAGCAAAATAGTTACTCCCTCCGTCCCAAATTAGTTGTTACACTTACCTTTGCACAAAGTTTTAGGTGATAAGTGGTTGTCTGGTTATCAATTGTTATTTTATTGAAAAAGAAGATGTGATAGGAATTAGTGGAGTATTTTTTTTTAATTGGATGAGAGAGGGTGTGGGGACAGAAAAAAATAGTGGGACAGAGAGACAATATAATAACTGTGGGTGATTCCTAATTTAGAAGTGTAACAACTAATCTGGGACGGACGAAAAAGGAAAGTGTAACAACTAATCTGGGACAGAGGGAGTACATGCAAACTCAATCTTCTTGACATATAGATGTGGAGGCTCACACTCCAATTTCTCTAGGTGTCCTATATTAGAGAACTTTGATGGAAACATTTCCATTCCTGAAAGTAGACAAACTAAAAAGTCTTACTAACGCTTTTCCAACAAAATTCAATCCCCCAACATAAATAAGCTTAAACAAATTCCTAATCTTAATTAACCATAAAAATTACGGTTAGACATTAAAAATCCAAGCTTTAATAAATAATCAAATATGAAAATAATTACTCTTTTAATTAAAATCATCCTCATGAATTCAAACACGTAAAACATCACAATACGGTGTTCATAACCGTTCCCATCAGTTTAAATAATCAAAATCAATAAATAATAATAATAAAATAAATTTAAATACGGAATGGAAATAGAATAGGCAAGGAAGAAGAGAATAATATCAATCCGACCTACAGTACGGTGCATAACTTTCAAATTTCCATCTTAGCTTCCCGAAGGTGTAAGAAAAGGTAGTCTTCTGTAGACCAATGCGGGTCTACTGTAGACCAACTTTGTTCTACTAACTTGTAGAACAACGTGGTTCTACACACCTGTAGACCAACATTGTTCTACAAACCTGTAGACCAACGCGGGTCTACAGTTGACCTACGTGGTTAGGGTTGAATATGGCTTGTCGAATTTGTATTATCAATGTCGATTGATTTTTATTCAAATTTTGTTGTAAAAGTATTAAGGTTTTCATAATTGTACCATTACTTTGTAAGATGTGAATATTTTGGGTGGTTTTCTTTGATATTCTGTTGTTGACCCACTATGGAATGAGGATATCTTACTGCTTAAGAAGAAATTGTTGGATGTTTTGGCCGTGATGTGATTCGAACTCTTACTATTCTTTGATTGTTTTTGAGGTCCGTGATGCATTTGAAGATTGTGGTGGTGGAAGAAAGGAATCAAGGGATGATGCGTAGCTCCTTCTACTATGAAGCTTTAGGAGGAAAAGGAGATTTTTCTAAGCACCTAATAGTGCCTTAAGGGACCCATGGGGTATATGGTAAGCGCTCGGACCTCTAACTTTGACTTTTTCGAAAAACGCCCAGGCTCAAAGGTCCCGGAATGTCATCGACTCGACAACTCGTGGTTTTTCATAAAGTGGGCTGAACTGGCCTTTAGGAGGCAAAGGAGATGGTTTTAAGCACCTAATAGGGCCTTAAGGGACCCATGGTGTATGTTGTAAGCGCTCGAACCTCTGATTTTGACGGTTTCGAAAAACGTCCATGCTCAAAGGTCCCGGTATGGCATCGACTCGACAACTCGTGTTTTTTCAGAAAGTGCTGAAATGGCATTTAGGAGGCAAAGGGGATAGTTTTAAGCACCTAATAAGGCCTCAAGGGACCCATGGGGTATGTGGTAAGCACCTGGAACTATAACTTTGACTGTTTCGAAAAACGCCCAGGCTCAAAGGTCCCGGTATGGTATCGACTCGACAACTCGTGTTTTTTCAGAAAGTGGGCTGAATTAGACTTTAGGAGGAAAAGGAGATTTTTCTAAGCACCTAATAGTGCCTTAAGGGACCCATGGGGTGTATGGTAAGCGCTCGGACCTCTAACTTTGACTTTTTCGAAAAACGCCCAGGCTCAAAGGTCCCGGTATGTCATCGACTCGACAACTCGTGGTTTTTCATAAAGTGGGCTGAATTAGCCTTTAGGAGGCAAAGGAGATGGTTCTAAGCACCTAATAGGTCCTTAAGGGACCCATTGGGTATAAGGTAAGCGCTCGGACTTCTGAATTTGTCGGTTTCGAAAAATGCCCCAGCTCAAAGGTCCAGGTATGGCATCGACTCGACAACTCGTGTTTTTTCAGAAAGTAGGCTGAAATAGCCTTTAGGAAGAAAAGGAGATGGTGCTATGCACATAATAGGGCCTTAGGTGACCCATGGGTTATGTGGTAAGCGCTAGGACCTCTAACTTTGACGGTTTCGAAAAACGCCCAGGCTAAAAGGTCTCGGTATGGCATCGACTAGACAACTCGTGTTTTTCAAAAAGTGGTCTGAAATTGACTTTAGGAGGGAAAGGAGATAATTTTAAGCACCTAATAGGGCCTTAAGGGACCCATGGTGTATGTTGTAAGCGCTCGAACCTCTGATTTTGACGGTTTCGAAAAACGCCCATGCTCAAAGGTCCCGGTATGGCATCGACTCGACAACTCGTGTTTTTTCAGAAAGTGCTGAAATGGCATTTAGGAGGCAAAGGGGATAGTTTTAAGCACCTAATAAGGCCTCAAGGGACCCATGGGGTATGTGGTAAGCACCCGGAACTAGTAACTTTGACGGTTTCGAAAAACGCCCAGGCTCAAAGGTCCCGGTATGGTATCGACTCGACAACTCGTGTTTTTTCAGAAAGTGGGCTGAATTAGACTTTAGGAGGAAAAGGAGATTTTTCTAAGCACCTAATAGTGCCTTAAGGGACCCATGGGGTATATGGTAAGCGCTCGGACCTCTAACTTTGACTTTTTCGAAAAACGCCCAGGCTCAAAGGTCCCGGTATGTCATCGACTCGACAACTCGTGGTTTTTCATAAAGTGGGCTGAATTAGCCTTTAGGAGGCAAAGGAGATGGTTCTAAGCACCTAATAGGTCCTTAAGGGACCCATTGGGTATAAGGTAAGCGCTCGGACTTCTGAATTTGTCGGTTTCGAAAAATGCCTTAGGAGGGAAAGGAGATAATTAAGCACATAATAGGGCCTTAGGTGACCCATGGGTTATGTGGTAAGCGCTAGGACCTCTAACTTTGACAGTTTCGAAAAACGCCCAGGCTAAAAGGTCTCGGTATGGCATCGACTAGACAACTCGTGTTTTTCAGAAAGTGGTCTGAAATTGACTTTAGGAGGGAAAGGAGATAATTTTAAGCACCTAATAGGGCCTTAAGGGACCCATGGTGTATGTTGTAAGCGCTCGAACCTCTGATTTTGACGGTTTCGAAAAACGCCAATGCTCAAAGGTCCCGGTATAGCATCAACTCGACAACTCGTGTTTTTTCAGAAAGTGCTGAAATGGCATTTAGGAGGCAAAGGGGATAGTTTCAAGCACTTAATAAGGCCTCAAGGGACCCATGGGGTATGTGGTAAGCACCCGGAACTGTAACTTTGACGGTTTCGAAAAACGCCCAGGCTCAAAGGTCCCGGTATGGTATCGACTCGACAACTCGTGTTTTTTCAGAAAGTGGGCTGAATTAGACTTTAGGAGGCAAAGGAGATTTTTCTAAGCACCTAATAGTGCCTTAAGGGACCCATGGGGTATATGGTAAGCGCTCGGACCTCTAACTTTGACTTTTTCGAAAAACGCCCAGGCTCAAAGGTCCCGGTATGTCATCGACTCAACAACTCGTGGTTTTTCATAAAGTGGGCTGAATTAGCCTTTAGGAGGCAAAGGAGATGGTCTGAAATTGACTTTAGGAGGGAAAGGAGATAATTAAGCACATAATAGGGCCTTAGGTGACCCATGGGTTATGTGGTAAGCGCTAGGACCTCTAACTTTGACAGTTTCGAAAAACGCCCAGGCTAAAAGGTCTCGGTATGGCATCGACTAGACAACTCGTGTTTTTCAGAAAGTGGTCTGAAATTGACTTTAGGAGGGAAAGGAGATAATTTTAAGCACCTAATAGGGCCTTAAGGGACCCATGGTGTATGTTGTAAGCGCTCGAACCTCTGATTTTGACGGTTTCGAAAAACGCCCATGCTCAAAGGTCCCGGTATAGCATCGACTCGACAACTCGTGTTTTTTCAGAAAGTGCTGAAATGGCATTTAGGAGGCAAAGGGGATAGTTTCAAGCACTTAATAAGGCCTCAAGGGACCCATGGGGTATGTGGTAAGCACCCGGAACTGTAACTTTGACGGTTTCGAAAAACGCCCAGGCTCAAAGGTCCCGGTATGGTATCGACTCGACAACTCGTGTTTTTTCAGAAAGTGGGCTGAATTAGACTTTAGGAGGAAAAGGAGATTTTTCTAAGCACCTAATAGTGCCTTAAGGGACCCATGGGGTATATGGTAAGCGCTCGGACCTCTAACTTTGACTTTTTCGAAAAACGCCCAGGCTCAAAGGTCCCGGTATGTCATCGACTCGACAACTCGTGGTTTTTCATAAAGTGGGCTGAATTAGCCTTTAGGAGGCAAAGGAGATGGTTCTAAGCACCTAATAGGTCCTTAAGGGACCCATTGGGTATAAGGTAAGCGCTCGGACTTCTGAATTTGTCGGTTTCGAAAAATGCCCCGGCTCAAAGGTCCAGGTATGGCATCGACTCGACAACTCGTGTTTTTTCAGAAAGTAGGCTGAAATAGCCTTTAGGAAGAAAAGGAGATGGTGCTATGCACATAATAGGGCCTTAGGTGACCCATGGGTTATGTGGTAAGCGCTAGGACCTCTAACTTTGACGGTTTCGAAAAACGCCCAGGCTAAAAGGTCTCGGTATGGCATCGACTAGACAACTCGTGTTTTTCAGAAAGTGGTCTGAAATTGACTTTAGGAGGGAAAGGAGATAATTTTAAGCACCTAATAGGGCCTTAAGGGACCCATGGTGTATGTTGTAAGCGCTCGAACCTCTGATTTTGACGGTTTCGAAAAACGCCCATGCTCAAAGGTCCCGGTATGGCATCGACTCGACAACTCGTGTTTTTTCAGAAAGTGCTGAAATGGCATTTAGGAGGCAAAGGGGATAGTTTTAAGCACCTAATAAGGCCTCAAGGGACCCATGGGGTATGTGGTAAGCACCCGGAACTGTAACTTTGACGGTTTCGAAAAACACCCAGGCTCAAAGGTCCCGGTATGGTATCGACTCGACAACTCGTGTTTTTTCAGAAAGTGGGCTGAATTAGACTTTAGGAGGAAAAGGAGATTTTTTTAAGCACCTAATAGTGCCTTAAGGGACCCATGGGGTATATGGTAAGCGCTCGGACCTCTAACTTTGACTTTTTCGAAAAACGCCCAGGCTCAAAGGTCCCGGTATGTCATCGACTCGACAACTCGTGGTTTTTCATAAAGTGGGCTGAATTAGCCTTTAGGAGGCAAAGGAGATGGTTCTAAGCACCTAATAGGTCCTTAAGGGACCCATTGGGTATAAGGTAAGCGCTCGGACTTCTGAATTTGTCGGTTTCGAAAAATGCCCCGGCTCAAAGGTCCAGGTATGGCATCGACTCGACAACTCGTGTTTTTTCAGAAAGTAGGCTGAAATAGCCTTTAGGAAGAAAAGAAGATGGTGCTATGCACATAATAGGGCCTTAGGTGACCCATGGGTTATGTGGTAAGCGCTAGGACCTCTAACTTTGACGGTTTCGAAAAACGCCCAGGCTAAAAGGTCTCGGTATGGCATCGACTAGACAACTCGTGTTTTTCAAAAAGTGGTCTGAAATTGACTTTAGGAGGGAAAGGAGATAATTTTAAGCACCTAATAGGGCCTTAAGGGACCCATGGTGTATGTTGTAAGCGCTCGAACCTCTGATTTTGACGGTTTCGAAAAACGCCCATGCTCAAAGGTCCCGGTATGGCATCGACTCGACAACTCGTGTTTTTTCAGAAAGTGCTGAAATGGCATTTAGGAGGCAAAGGGGATAGTTTTAAGCACCTAATAAGGCCTCAAGGGACCCATGGGGTATGTGGTAAGCACCCGGAACTGTAACTTTGACGGTTTCGAAAAACGCCCAGGCTCAAAGGTCCCGGTATGGTATCGACTCGACAACTCGTGTTTTTTCAGAAAGTGGGCTGAATTAGACTTTAGGAGGAAAAAGAGATTTTTCTAAGCACCTAATAGTGCCTTAAGGGACCCATGGGGTATATGGTAAGCGCTCGGACCTCTAACTTTGACTTTTTCGAAAAACGCCCAGGCTCAAAGGTCCCGGTATGTCATCGACTCGACAACTCGTGGTTTTTCATAAAGTGGGCTGAATTAGCCTTTAGGAGGCAAAGGAGATGGTTCTAAGCACCTAATAGGTCCTTAAGGGACCCATTGGGTATAAGGTAAGCGCTCGGACTTCTAAATTTGTCGGTTTCGAAAAATGCCCCAGCTCAAAGGTCCAGGTATGGCATCGACTCGACAACTCGTGTTTTTTCAGAAAGTAGGCTGAAATAGCCTTTAGGAAGAAAAGGAGATGGTGCTATGCACATAATAGGGCCTTAGGTGACCCATGGGTTATGTGGTAAGCGCTAGGACCTCTAACTTTGACGGTTTCGAAAAACGCCCAGGCTAAAAGGTCTCGGTATGGCATCGACTAGACAACTCGTGTTTTTCAGAAAGTGGTCTGAAATTGACTTTAGGAGGGAAAGGAGATAATTTTAAGCACCTAATAGGGCCTTAAGGGACCCATGGTGTATGTTGTAAGCGCTTGAACCTCTGATTTTGACGGTTTCGAAAAACGCCCATGCTCAAAGGTCCCGGTATGGCATCGACTCGACAACTCGTGTTTTTTCAGAAAGTGCTGAAATGGCATTTAGGAGGCAAAGGGGATAGTTTTAAGCACCTAATAAGGCCTCAAGGGACCCATGGGGTATGTGGTAAGCACCCGGAACTGTAACTTTGACGGTTTCGAAAAACGCCCAGGCTCAAAGGTCCCGGTATGGTATCGACTCGACAACTCGTGTTTTTTCAGAAAGTGGGCTGAATTAGACTTTAGGAGGAAAAGGAGATTTTTCTAAGCACCTAATAGTGCCTTAAGGGACCCATGGGGTATATGGTAAGCGCTCGGACCTCTAACTTTGACTTTTTCGAAAAACGCCCAGGCTCAAAGGTCCCGGTATGTCATCGACTCGACAACTCGTGGTTTTTCATAAAGTGGGCTGAATTAGCCTTTAGGAGGCAAAGGAGATGGTTCTAAGCACCTAATAGGTCCTTAAGGGACCCATTGGGTATAAGGTAAGCGCTCGGACTTCTGAATTTGTCGGTTTCGAAAAATGCCCCGGCTCAAATGTCCAGGTATGGCATCGACTCGACAACTCGTGTTTTTTCAGAAAGTAGGCTGAAATAGCCTTTAGGAAGAAAAGCAGATGGTGCTATGCACATAATAGGGCCTTAGGTGACCCATGGGTTATGTGGTAAGCGCTAGGACCTCTAACTTTGACGGTTTCGAAAAACGCCCAGGCTAAAAGGTCTCGGTATGGCATTGACTAGACAACTCGTGTTTTTCAGAAAGTGGTCTGAAATTGACTTTAGGAGGGAAAGGAGATAATTTTAAGCATCTAATAGGGCCTTAAGGGACCCATGGTGTATGTTGTAAGCGCTCGAACCTCTGATTTTGACGGTTTCGAAAAACGCCCATGCTCAAAGGTCCCGGTATAGCATCAACTCGACAACTCGTGTTTTTTCAGAAAGTGCTGAAATGGCATTTAGGAGGCAAAGGGGATAGTTTTAAGCACCTAATAAGGCCTCAAGGGACCTATGGGGTATGTGGTAAGCACCCGGAACTGTAACTTTGACGGTTTCGAAAAACACCCAGGCTTAAAGGTCCCGGTATGGTATCGACTCGACAACTCGTGTTTTTTCAGAAAGTGGGCTGAATTAGACTTTAGGAGGAAAAGGAGATTTTTTTAAGCACCTAATAGTGCCTTAAGGGACCCATGGGGTATATGGTAAGCGCTCGGACCTCTAACTTTGACTTTTTCGAAAAACGCCCAGGCTCAAAGGTCCCGGTATGTCATCGACTCGACAACTCGTGGTTTTTCATAAAGTGGGCTGAATTAGCCTTTAGGAGGCAAAGGAGATGGTTCTAAGCACCTAATAGGTCCTTAAGGGACCCATTGGGTATAAGGTAAGCGCTCGGACTTCTGAATTTGTCGGTTTCGAAAAATGCCCCGGCTCAAAGGTCCAGGTATGGCATCGACTCGACAACTCGTGTTTTTTCAGAAAGTAGGCTGAAATAGCCTTTAGGAAGAAAAGAAGATGGTGCTATGCACATAATAGGGCCTTAGGTGACCCATGGGTTATGTGGTAAGCGCTAGGACCTCTAACTTTGACGGTTTCGAAAAACGCCCAGGCTAAAAGGTCTCGGTATGGCATCGACTAGACAACTCGTGTTTTTCAAAAAGTGGTCTGAAATTGACTTTAGGAGGGAAAGGAGATAATTTTAAGCACCTAATAGGGCCTTAAGGGACCCATGGTGTATGTTGTAAGCGCTCGAACCTCTGATTTTGACGGTTTCGAAAAACGCCCATGCTCAAAGGTCCCGGTATAGGCATCGACTCGACAACTCGTGTTTTTTCAGAAAGTGCTGAAATGGCATTTAGGAGGCAAAGGGGATAGTTTTAAGCACCTAATAAGGCCTCAAGGGACCCATGGGGTATGTGGTAAGCACCCGGAACTGTAACTTTGACGGTTTCGAAAAACGCCCAGGCTCAAAGGTCCCGGTATGGTATCGACTCGACAACTCGTGTTTTTTCAGAAAGTGGGCTGAATTAGACTTTAGGAGGAAAAAGAGATTTTTCTAAGCACCTAATAGTGCCTTAAGGGACCCATGGGGTATATGGTAAGCGCTCGGACCTCTAACTTTGACTTTTTCGAAAAACGCCCAGGCTCAAAGGTCCCGGTATGTCATCGACTCGACAACTCGTGGTTTTTCATAAAGTGGGCTGAATTAGCCTTTAGGAGGCAAAGGAGATGGTTCTAAGCACCTAATAGGTCCTTAAGGGACCCATTGGGTATAAGGTAAGCGCTCGGACTTCTGAATTTGTCGGTTTCGAAAAATGCCCCAGCTCAAAGGTCCAGGTATGGCATCGACTCGACAACTCGTGTTTTTTCAGAAAGTAGGCTGAAATAGCCTTTAGGAAGAAAAGGAGATGGTGCTATGCACATAATAGGGCCTTAGGTGACCCATGGGTTATGTGGTAAGCGCTAGGACCTCTAACTTTGACGGTTTCGAAAAACGCCCAGGCTAAAAGGTCTCGGTATGGCATCGACTAGACAACTCGTGTTTTTCAGAAAGTGGTCTGAAATTGACTTTAGGAGGGAAAGGAGATAATTTTAAGCACCTAATAGGGCCTTAAGGGACCCATGGTGTATGTTGTAAGCGCTCGAACCTCTGATTTTGACGGTTTCGAAAAACGCCCATGCTCAAAGGTCCCGGTATGGCATCGACTCGACAACTCGTGTTTTTTCAGAAAGTGCTGAAATGGCATTTAGGAGGCAAAGGGGATAGTTTTAAGCACCTAATAAGGCCTCAAGGGACCCATGGGGTATGTGGTAAGCACCCGGAACTGTAACTTTGACGGTTTCGAAAAACACCCAGGCTCAAAGGTCCCGGTATGGTATCGACTCGACAACTCGTGTTTTTTCAGAAAGTGGGCTGAATTAGACTTTAGGAGGAAAAGGAGATTTTTCTAAGCACCTAATAGTGCCTTAAGGGACCCATGGGGTATATGGTAAGCGCTCGGACCTCTAACTTTGACTTTTTCGAAAAACGCCCAGGCTCAAAGGTCCCGGTATGTCATCGACTCGACAACTCGTGGTTTTTCATAAAGTGGGCTGAATTAGCCTTTAGGAGGCAAAGGAGATGGTTCTAAGCACCTAATAGGTCCTTAAGGGACCCATTGGGTATAAGGTAAGCGCTCGGACTTCTGAATTTGTCGGTTTCGAAAAATGCCCCGGCTCAAAGGTCCAGGTATGGCATCGACTCGACAACTCGTGTTTTTTCAGAAAGTAGGCTGAAATAGCCTTTAGGAAGAAAAGCAGATGGTGCTATGCACATAATAGGGCCTTAGGTGACCCATGGGTTATGTGGTAAGCGCTAGGACCTCTAACTTTGACGGTTTCGAAAAACGCCCAGGCTAAAAGGTCTCGGTATGGCATCGACTAGACAACTCGTGTTTTTCAGAAAAGTGGTCTGAAATTGACTTTAGGAGGGAAAGGAGATAATTTTAAGCACCTAATAGGGCCTTAAGGGACCCATGGTGTATGTTGTAAGCGCTCGAACCTCTGATTTTGACGGTTTCGAAAAACGCCCATCCTCAAAGGTCCCGGTATGGCATCGACTCGACAACTCGTGTTTTTTCAGAAAGTGCTGAAATGGCATTTAGGAGGCAAAGGGGATAGTTTTAAGCACCTAATAAGGCCTCAAGGGACCCATGGGGTATGTGGTAAGCACCCGGAACTATAACTTTGACGGTTTCGAAAAACGCCCAGGCTCAAAGGTCCCGGTATGGTATCGACTCGACAACTCGTGTTTTTTCAGAAAGTGGGCTGAATTAGACTTTAGGAGGAAAAGGAGATTTTTCTAAGCACCTAATAGTGCCTTAAGGGACCCATGGGGTATATGGTAAGCGCTCGGACCTCTAACTTTGACTTTTTCGAAAAACGCCCAGGCTCAAAGGTCCCGGTATGTCATCGACTCGACAACTCGTGGTTTTTCATAAAGTGGGCTGAATTAGCCTTTAGGAGGCAAAGGAGATGGTTCTAAGCACCTAATAGGTCCTTAAGGGACCCATTGGGTATAAGGTAAGCGCTCGGACTTCTGAATTTGTCGGTTTCGAAAAATGCCCCAGCTCAAAGGTCTAGGTATGGCATCGACTCGACAACTCGTGTTTTTTCAGAAAGTAGGCTGAAATAGCCTTTAGGAAGAAAAGCAGATGGTGCTATGCACATAATAGGGCCTTAGGTGACCCATGGGTTATGTAGTAAGCGCTAGGACCTCTAACTTTGACGGTTTCGAAAAACGCCCAGGCTAAAAGGTCTCGGTATGGCATCGACTAGACAACTCGTGTTTTTCAGAAAGTGGTCTGAAATTGACTTTAGGAGCGAAAGGAGATAATTTTAAGCACATAATAGGGCCTTAGGTGACCCATGGGTTATGTGGTAAGCGCTAGGACCTCTAACTTTGACGGTTACAAAAACGCCCAGGCTAAAAGGTCTCGGTATGGCATCGACTAGACAACTCGTGTTTTTCAGAAAGTGGTCTGAAATTGACTTTAGGAGGGAAAGGAGATAATTTTAAGCACCTAATAGGGCCTTAAGGGACCCATGGTGTATGTTGTAAGCGCTCGAACCTCTGATTTTGACGGTTTCGAAAAACGCCCATGCTCAAAGGTCCCGGTATGGCATCGACTCGACAACTCGTGTTTTTTCAGAAAGTGCTGAAATGGCATTTAGGAGGCAAAGGGGATAGTTTTAAGCACCTAATAAGGCCTCAAGGGACCCATGGGGTATGTGGTAAGCACCCGGAACTGTAACTTTGACGGTTTCGAAAAACACCCAGGCTCAAAGGTCCCGGTATGGTATCGACTCGACAACTCGTGTTTTTTCAGAAAGTGGGCTGAATTAGACTTTAGGAGGAAAAGGAGATTTTTCTAAGCACCTAATAGTGCCTTAAGGGACCCATGGGGTATATGGTAAGCGCTCGGACCTCTAACTTTGACTTTTTCGAAAAACGCCCAGGCTCAAAGGTCCCGGTATGTCATCGACTCGACAACTCGTGGTTTTTCATAAAGTGGGCTGAATTAGCCTTTAGGAGGCAAAGGAGATGGTTCTAAGCACCTAATAGGTCCTTAAGGGACCCATTGGGTATAAGGTAAGCGCTCGGACTTCTGAATTTGTCGGTTTCGAAAAATGCCCCGGCTCAAAGGTCCAGGTATGGCATCGACTCGACAACTCGTGTTTTTTCAGAAAGTAGGCTGAAATAGCCTTTAGGAAGAAAAGCAGATGGTGCTATGCACATAATAGGGCCTTAGGTGACCCATGGGTTATGTGGTAAGCGCTAGGACCTCTAACTTTGACGGTTTCGAAAAACGCCCAGGCTAAAAGGTCTCGGTATGGCATCGACTAGACAACTCGTGTTTTTCAGAAAGTGGTCTGAAATTGACTTTAGGAGGGAAAGGAGATAATTTTAAGCACCTAATAGGGCCTTAAGGGACCCATGGTGTATGTTGTAAGCGCTCGAACCTCTGATTTTGACGGTTTCGAAAAACGCCCATGCTCAAAGGTCCCGGTATGGCATCGACTCGACAACTCGTGTTTTTTCAGAAAGTGCTGAAATGGCATTTAGGAGGCAAAGGGGATAGTTTTAAGCACCTAATAAGGCCTCAAGGGACCCATGGGGTATGTGGTAAGCACCCGGAACTATAACTTTGACGGTTTCGAAAAACGCCCAGGCTCAAAGGTCCCGGTATGGTATCGACTCGACAACTCGTGTTTTTTCAGAAAGTGGGCTGAATTAGACTTTAGGAGGAAAAGGAGATTTTTCTAAGCACCTAATAGTGCCTTAAGGGACCCATGGGGTATATGGTAAGCGCTCGGACCTCTAACTTTGACTTTTTCGAAAAACGCCCAGGCTCAAAGGTCCCGGTATGTCATCGACTCGACAACTCGTGGTTTTCATAAAGTGGGCTGAATTAGCCTTTAGGAGGCAAAGGAGATGGTTCTAAGCACCTAATAGGTCCTTAAGGGACCCATTGGGTATAAGGTAAGCGCTCGGACTTCTGAATTTGTCGGTTTCGAAAAATGCCCCAGCTCAAAGGTCCAGGTATGGCATCGACTCGACAACTCGTGTTTTTTCAGAAAGTAGGCTGAAATAGCCTTTAGGAAGAAAAGCAGATGGTGCTATGCACATAATAGGGCCTTAGGTGACCCATGGGTTATGTGGTAAGCGCTAGGACCTCTAACTTTGACGGTTTCGAAAAACGCCCAGGCTAAAAGGTCTCGGTATGGCATCGACTAGACAACTCGTGTTTTTCAGAAAGTGGTCTGAAATTGACTTTAGGAGGGAAAGGAGATAATTTTAAGCACCTAATAGGGCCTTAAGGGACCCATGGTGTATGTTGTAAGCGCTCGAACCTCTGATTTTGACGGTTTCGAAAAACGCCCATGCTCAAAGGTCCCGGTATGGCATCGACTCGACAACTCGTGTTTTTTCAGAAAGTGCTGAAATGGCATTTAGGAGGCAAAGGGGATAGTTTTAAGCACCTAATAAGGCCTCAAGGGACCCATGGGGTATGTGGTAAGCACCCGGAACTGTAACTTTGACGGTTTCGAAAAACACCCAGGCTCAAAGGTCCCGGTATGGTATCGACTCGACAACTCGTGTTTTTTCAGAAAGTGGGCTGAATTAGACTTTAGGAGGAAAAGGAGATTTTTCTAAGCACCTAATAGTGCCTTAAGGGACCCATGGGGTATATGGTAAGCGCTCGGACCTCTAACTTTGACTTTTTCGAAAAACGCCCAGGCTCAAAGGTCCCGGTATGTCATCGACTCGACAACTCGTGGTTTTTCATAAAGTGGGCTGAATTAGCCTTTAGGAGGCAAAGGAGATGGTTCTAAGCACCTAATAGGTCCTTAAGGGACCCATTGGGTATAAGGTAAGCGCTCGGACTTCTGAATTTGTCGGTTTCGAAAAATGCCCCAGCTCAAAGGTCCAGGTATGGCATCGACTCGACAACTCGTGTTTTTTCAGAAAGTAGGCTGAAATAGCCTTTAGGAAGAAAAGCAGATGGTGCTATGCACATAATAGGGCCTTAGGTGACCCATGGGTTATGTGGTAAGCGCTAGGACCTCTAACTTTGACGGTTTCGAAAAACGCCCAGGCTAAAAGGTCTCGGTATGGCATCGACTAGACAACTCGTGTTTTTCAGAAAGTGGTCTGAAATTGACTTTAGGAGGGAAAGGAGATAATTTTAAGCACCTAATAGGGCCTTAAGGGACCCATGGTGTATGTTGTAAGCGCTCGAACCTCTGATTTTGACGGTTTCGAAAAACGCCCATGCTCAAAGGTCCCGGTATGGCATCGACTCGACAACTCGTGTTTTTTCAGAAAGTGCTGAAATGGCATTTAGGAGGCAAAGGGGATAGTTTTAAGCACCTAATAAGGCCTCAAGGGACCCATGGGGTATGTGGTAAGCACCCGGAACTGTAACTTTGACGGTTTCGAAAAACACCCAGGCTCAAAGGTCCCGGTATGGTATCGACTCGACAACTCGTGTTTTTTCAGAAAGTGGGATGAATTAGACTTTAGGAGGAAAAGGAGATTTTTCTAAGCACCTAATAGTGCCTTAAGGGACCCATGGGGTATATGGTAAGCGCTCGGACCTCTAACTTTGACTTTTTCGAAAAACGCCCAGGCTCAAAGGTCCCGGTATGTCATCGACTCGACAACTCGTGGTTTTTCATAAAGTGGGCTGAATTAGCCTTTAGGAGGCAAAGGAGATGGTTCTAAGCACCTAATAGGTCCTTAAGGGACCCATTGGGTATAAGGTAAGCGCTCGGACTTCTGAATTTGTCGGTTTCGAAAAATGCCCCGGCTCAAAGGTCCAGGTATGGCATCGACTCGACAACTCGTGTTTTTTCAGAAAGTGCTGAAATGGCATTTAGGAGGCAAAGGGGATAGTTTTAAGCACCTAATAAGGCCTCAAGGGACCCATGGGGTATGTGGTAAGCACCCGGAACTATAACTTTGACGGTTTCGAAAAACGCCCAGGCTCAAAGGTCCCGGTATGGTATCGACTCGACAACTCGTGTTTTTTCAGAAAGTGGGCCGAATTAGACTTTAGGAGGAAAAGGAGATTTTTCTAAGCACCTAATAGTGCCTTAAGGGACCCATGGGGTATATGGTAAGCGCTCGGACCTCTAACTTTGACTTTTTCGAAAAACGCCCAGGCTCAAAGGTCCCGGTATGTCATCGACTCGACAACTCGTGGTTTTCATAAAGTGGGCTGAATTAGCCTTTAGGAGGCAAAGGAGATGGTTCTAAGCACCTAATAGGTCCTTAAGGGACCCATTGGGTATAAGGTAAGCGCTCGGACTTCTGAATTTGTCGGTTTCGAAAAATGCCCCAGCTCAAAGGTCTAGGTATGGCATCGACTCGACAACTCGTGTTTTTTCAGAAAGTAGGCTGAAATAGCCTTTAGGAAGAAAAGCAGATGGTGCTATGCACATAATAGGGCCTTAGGTGACCCATGGGTTATGTAGTAAGCGCTAGGACCTCTAACTTTGACGGTTTCGAAAAACGCCCAGGCTAAAAGGTCTCGGTATGGCATCGACTAGACAACTCGTGTTTTTCAGAAAGTGGTCTGAAATTGACTTTAGGAGGGAAAGGAGATAATTTTAAGCACCTAATAGGGCCTTAAGGGACCCATGGTGTATGTTGTAAGCGCTCGAACCTCTGATTTTGACGGTTTCGAAAAACGCCCATGCTCAAAGGTCCCGGTATAGCATCGACTCGACAACTCGTGTTTTTTCAGAAAGTGCTGAAATGGCATTTAGGAGGCAAAGGGGATAGTTTTAAGCACTTAATAAGGCCTCAAGGGACCCATGGGGTATGTGGTAAGCACCCGGAACTGTAACTTTGACGGTTTCGAAAAACACCCAGGCTCAAAGTTCCCGGTATGGTATCGACTCGACAACTCGTGTTTTTTCAGAAAGTGGGCTGAATTAGACTTTAGGAGGAAAAGGAGATTTTTCTAAGCACCTAATAGTGCCTTAAGGGACCCATGGGGTGTATGGTAAGCGCTCGGACCTCTAACTTTGACTTTTTCGAAAAACGCCCAGGCTCAAAGGTCCCGGTATGTCATCGACTCGACAACTCGTGGTTTTTCATAAAGTGGGCTGAATTAGCCTTTAGGAGGCAAAGGAGATGGTTCTAAGCACCTAATAGGTCCTTAAGGGACCCATTGGGTATAAGGTAAGCGCTCGGACTTCTGAATTTGTCGGTTTCGAAAAATGCCCCAGCTCAAAGGTCCAGGTATGGCATCGACTCGACAACTCGTGTTTTTTCAGAAAGTAGGCTGAAATAGCCTTTAGGAAGAAAAGCAGATGGTGCTATGCACATAATAGGGCCTTAGGTGACCCATGGGTTATGTGGTAAGCGCTAGGACCTCTAACTTTGACGGTTTCGAAAAACGCCCAGGCTAAAAGGTCTCGGTATGGCATCGACTAGACAACTCGTGTTTTTCAGAAAGTGGTCTGAAATTGACTTTAGGAGGGAAAGGAGATAATTTTAAGCACCTAATAGGGCCTTAAGGGACCCATGGTGTATGTTGTAAGCGCTCGAACCTCTGATTTTGACGGTTTCGAAAAACGCCCATGCTCAAAGGTCCCGGTATGGCATCGACTCGACAACTCGTGTTTTTTCAGAAAGTGCTGAAATGGCATTTAGGAGGCAAAGGGGATAGTTTTAAGCACCTAATAAGGCCTCAAGGGACCCATGGGGTATGTGGTAAGCACCCGGAACTGTAACTTTGACGGTTTCGAAAAACACCCAGGCTCAAAGGTCCCGGTATGGTATCGACTCGACAACTCGTGTTTTTTCAGAAAGTGGGCTGAATTAGACTTTAGGAGGAAAAGGAGATTTTTCTAAGCACCTAATAGTGCCTTAAGGGACCCATGGGGTATATGGTAAGCGCTCGGACCTCTAACTTTGACTTTTTCGAAAAACGCCCAGGCTCAAAGGTCCCGGTATGTCATCGACTCGACAACTCGTGGTTTTTCATAAAGTGGGCTGAATTAGCCTTTAGGAGGCAAAGGAGATGGTTCTAAGCACCTAATAGGTCCTTAAGGGACCCATTGGGTATAAGGTAAGCGCTCGGACTTCTGAATTTGTCGGTTTCGAAAAATGCCCCGGCTCAAAGGTCCAGGTATGGCATCGACTCGACAACTCGTGTTTTTTCAGAAAGTAGGCTGAAATAGCTTTTAGGAAGAAAAGGAGATGGTGCTATGCACATAATAGGGCCTTAGGTGACCCATGGGTTATGTGGTAAGCTCTAGGACCTCTAACTTTGACGGTTTCGAAAAACGCCCAGGCTAAAAGGTCTCGGTATGGCACCGACTAGACAACTCGTGTTTTTCAGGAGATAGTTTTAAGCACCTAATAGGGCCTTAAGGGACCCATGGTGTATGTTGTAAGCGCTCGAACCTCTGATTTTGACGGTTTCGAAAAACGCCCATGCTCAAAGGTCCCGGTATGGCATCGACTCGACAACTCGTGTTTTTTCAGAAAGTGCTGAAATGGCATTTAGGAGGCAAAGGGGATAGTTTTAAGCACCTAATAAGGCCTCAAGGGACCCATGGGGTATGTGGTAAGCACCCGGAACTGTAACTTTGACGGTTTCGAAAAACGCCCAGGCTCAAAGGTCCCGGTATGGTATCGACTCGACAACTCGTGTTTTTTCAGAAAGTGGGCTGAATTAGACTTTAGGAGGAAAAGGAGATTTTTCTAAGCACCTAATAGTGCCTTAAGGGACCCATGGGGTATATGGTAAGCGCTCGGACCTCTAACTTTGACTTTTTCGAAAAACGCCCAGGCTCAAAGGTCCCGGTATGTCATCGACTCGACAACTCGTGGTTTTTCATAAAGTGGGCTGAATTAGCCTTTAGGAGGCAAAGGAGATGGTTCTAAGCACCTAATAGGTCCTTAAGGGACCCATTGGGTATAAGGTAAGCGCTCGGACTTCTGAATTTGTCGGTTTCGAAAAATGCCCCAGCTCAAAGGTCCAGGTATGGCATCGACTCGACAACTCGTGTTTTTTCAGAAAGTAGGCTGAAATAGCCTTTAGGAAGAAAAGGAGATGGTGCTATGCACATAATAGGGCCTTAGGTGACCCATGGGTTATGTGGTAAGCGCTAGGACCTCTAACTTTGACGGTTTCGAAAAACGCCCAGGCTAAAAGGTCTCGGTATGGCATCGACTAGACAACTCGTGTTTTTCAGATTAGGTCTGAAATTGACTTTAGGAGGGAAAGGAGATAATTTTAAGCACCTAATAGGGCCTTAAGGGACCCATGGTGTATGTTGTAAGCGCTCGAACCTCTGATTTTGACGGTTTCGAAAAACGCCCATGCTCAAAGGTCCCGGTATGGCATCGACTCGACAACTCGTGTTTTTTCAGAAAGTGCTGAAATGGCATTTAGGAGGCAAAGGGGATAGTTTTAAGCACCTAATAAGGCCTCAAGGGACCCATGGGGTATGTGGTAAGCACCCGGAACTGTAACTTTGACGGTTTCGAAAAACGCCCAGGCTCAAAGGTCCCGGTATGGTATCGACTCGACAACTCGTGTTTTTTCAGAAAGTGGGCTGAATTAGACTTTAGGAGGAAAAGGAGATTTTTCTAAGCACCTAATAGTGCCTTAAGGGACCCATGGGGTATATGGTAAGCGCTCGGACCTCTAACTTTGACTTTTTCGAAAAACGCCCAGGCTCAAAGGTCCCGGTATGTCATCGACTCGACAACTCGTGGTTTTTCATAAAGTGGGCTGAATTAGCCTTTAGGAGGCAAAGGAGATGGTTCTAAGCACCTAATAGGTCCTTAAGGGACCCATTGGGTATAAGGTAAGCGCTCGGACTTCTGAATTTGTCGGTTTCGAAAAATGCCCCAGCTCAAAGGTCCAGGTATGGCATCGACTCGACAACTCGTGTTTTTTCAGAAAGTAGGCTGAAATAGCCTTTAGGAAGAAAAGGAGATGGTGCTATGCACATAATAGGGCCTTAGGTGACCCATGGGTTATGTGGTAAGCGCTAGGACCTCTAACTTTGACGGTTTCGAAAAACGCCCAGGCTAAAAGGTCTCGGTATGGCATCGACTAGACAACTCGTGTTTTTCAGAAAGTGGTCTGAAATTGACTTTAGGAGGGAAAGGAGATAATTTTAAGCACCTAATAGGGCCTTAAGGGACCCATGGTGTATGTTGTAAGCGCTCGAACCTCTGATTTTGACGGTTTCGAAAAACGCCCATGCTCAAAGGTCCCGGTATGGCATCGACTCGACAACTCGTGTTTTTTCAGAAAGTGCTGAAATGGCATTTAGGAGGCAAAGGGGATAGTTTTAAGCACCTAATAAGGCCTCAAGGGACCCATGGGGTATGTGGTAAGCACCCGGAACTGTAACTTTGACGGTTTCGAAAAACACCCAGGCTCAAAGGTCCCGGTATGGTATCGACTCGACAACTCGTGTTTTTTCAGAAAGTGGGCTGAATTAGACTTTAGGAGGAAAAGGAGATTTTTCTAAGCACCTAATAGTGCCTTAAGGGACCCATGGGGTATATGGTAAGCGCTCGGACCTCTAACTTTGACTTTTTCGAAAAACGCCCAGGCTCAAAGGTCCCGGTATGTCATCGACTCGACAACTCGTGGTTTTTCATAAAGTGGGCTGAATTAGCCTTTAGGAGGCAAAGGAGATGGTTCTAAGCACCTAATAGGTCCTTAAGGGACCCATTGGGTATAAGGTAAGCGCTCGGACTTCTGAATTTGTCGGTTTCGAAAAATGCCCCAGCTCAAAGGTCCAGGTATGGCATCGACTCGACAACTCGTGTTTTTTCAGAAAGTAGGCTGAAATAGCCTTTAGGAAGAAAAGGAGATGGTGCTATGCACATAATAGGGCCTTAGGTGACCCATGGGTTATGTGGTAAGCGCTAGGACCTCTAACTTTGACGGTTTCGAAAAACGCCCAGGCTAAAAGGTCTCGGTATGGCATCGACTAGACAACTCGTGTTTTTCAGAAAGTGGTCTGAAATTGACTTTAGGAGGGAAAGGAGATAATTTTAAGCACCTAATAGGGCCTTAAGGGACCCATGGTGTATGTTGTAAGCGCTCGAACCTCTGATTTTGACGGTTTCGAAAAACGCCCATGCTCAAAGGTCCCGGTATGGCATCGACTCGACAACTCGTGTTTTTTCAGAAAGTGCTGAAATGGCATTTAGGAGGCAAAGGGGATAGTTTTAAGCACCTAATAAGGCCTCAAGGGACCCATGGGGTATGTGGTAAGCACCCGGAACTGTAACTTTGACGGTTTCGAAAAACACCCAGGCTCAAAGGTCCCGGTATGGTATCGACTCGACAACTCGTGTTTTTTCAGAAAGTGGGCTGAATTAGACTTTAGGAGGAAAAGGAGATTTTTCTAAGCACCTAATAGTGCCTTAAGGGACCCATGGGGTATATGGTAAGCGCTCGGACCTCTAACTTTGACTTTTTCGAAAAACGCCCAGGCTCAAAGGTCCCGGTATGTCATCGACTCGACAACTCGTGGTTTTTCATAAAGTGGGCTGAATTAGCCTTTAGGAGGCAAAGGAGATGGTTCTAAGCACCTAATAGGTCCTTAAGGGACCCATTGGGTATAAGGTAAGCGCTCGGACTTCTGAATTTGTCGGTTTCGAAAAATGCCCCAGCTCAAAGGTCCAGGTATGGCATCGACTCGACAACTCGTGTTTTTTCAGAAAGTAGGCTGAAATAGCCTTTAGGAAGAAAAGGAGATGGTGCTATGCACATAATAGGGCCTTAGGTGACCCATGGGTTATGTGGTAAGCGCTAGGACCTCTAACTTTGACGGTTTCGAAAAACGCCCAGGCTAAAAGGTCTCGGTATGGCATCGACTAGACAACTCGTGTTTTTCAGAAAGTGGTCTGAAATTGACTTTAGGAGGGAAAGGAGATAATTTTAAGCACCTAATAGGGCCTTAAGGGACCCATGGTGTATGTTGTAAGCGCTCGAACCTCTGATTTTGACGGTTTCGAAAAACGCCCATGCTCAAAGGTCCCGGTATGGCATCGACTCGACAACTCGTGTTTTTTCAGAAAGTGCTGAAATGGCATTTAGGAGGCAAAGGGGATAGTTTTAAGCACCTAATAAGGCCTCAAGGGACCCATGGGGTATGTGGTAAGCACCCGGAACTGTAACTTTGACGGTTTCGAAAAACACCCAGGCTCAAAGGTCCCGGTATGGTATCGACTCGACAACTCGTGTTTTTTCAGAAAGTGGGCTGAATTAGACTTTAGGAGGAAAAGGAGATTTTTCTAAGCACCTAATAGTGCCTTAAGGGACCCATGGGGTATATGGTAAGCGCTCGGACCTCTAACTTTGACTTTTTCGAAAAACGCCCAGGCTCAAAGGTCCCGGTATGTCATCGACTCGACAACTCGTGGTTTTTCATAAAGTGGGCTGAATTAGCCTTTAGGAGGCAAAGGAGATGGTTCTAAGCACCTAATAGGTCCTTAAGGGACCCATTGGGTATAAGGTAAGCGCTCGGACTTCTGAATTTGTCGGTTTCGAAAAATGCCCCAGCTCAAAGGTCCAGGTATGGCATCGACTCGACAACTCGTGTTTTTTCAGAAAGTAGGCTGAAATAGCCTTTAGGAAGAAAAGGAGATGGTGCTATGCACATAATAGGGCCTTAGGTGACCCATGGGTTATGTGGTAAGCGCTAGGACCTCTAACTTTGACGGTTTCGAAAAACGCCCAGGCTAAAAGGTCTCGGTATGGCATCGACTAGACAACTCGTGTTTTTCAGAAAGTGGTCTGAAATTGACTTTAGGAGGGAAAGGAGATAATTTTAAGCACCTAATAGGGCCTTAAGGGACCCATGGTGTATGTTGTAAGCGCTCGAACCTCTGATTTTGACGGTTTCGAAAAACGCCCATGCTCAAAGGTCCCGGTATGGCATCGACTCGACAACTCGTGTTTTTTCAGAAAGTGCTGAAATGGCATTTAGGAGGCAAAGGGGATAGTTTTAAGCACCTAATAAGGCCTCAAGGGACCCATGGGGTATGTGGTAAGCACCCGGAACTGTAACTTTGACGGTTTCGAAAAACACCCAGGCTCAAAGGTCCCGGTATGGTATCGACTCGACAACTCGTGTTTTTTCAGAAAGTGGGCTGAATTAGACTTTAGGAGGAAAAGGAGATTTTTCTAAGCACCTAATAGTGCCTTAAGGGACCCATGGGGTATATGGTAAGCGCTCGGACCTCTAACTTTGACTTTTTCGAAAAACGCCCAGGCTCAAAGGTCCCGGTATGTCATCGACTCGACAACTCGTGGTTTTTCATAAAGTGGGCTGAATTAGCCTTTAGGAGGCAAAGGAGATGGTTCTAAGCACCTAATAGGTCCTTAAGGGACCCATTGGGTATAAGGTAAGCGCTCGGACTTCTGAATTTGTCGGTTTCGAAAAATGCCCCAGCTCAAAGGTCCAGGTATGGCATCGACTCGACAACTCGTGTTTTTTCAGAAAGTAGGCTGAAATAGCCTTTAGGAAGAAAAGGAGATGGTGCTATGCACATAATAGGGCCTTAGGTGACCCATGGGTTATGTGGTAAGCGCTAGGACCTCTAACTTTGACGGTTTCGAAAAACGCCCAGGCTAAAAGGTCTCGGTATGGCATCGACTAGACAACTCGTGTTTTTCAGAAAGTGGTCTGAAATTGACTTTAGGAGGGAAAGGAGATAATTTTAAGCACCTAATAGGGCCTTAAGGGACCCATGGTGTATGTTGTAAGCGCTCGAACCTCTGATTTTGACGGTTTCGAAAAACGCCCATGCTCAAAGGTCCCGGTATGGCATCGACTCGACAACTCGTGTTTTTTCAGAAAGTGCTGAAATGGCATTTAGGAGGCAAAGGGGATAGTTTTAAGCACCTAATAAGGCCTCAAGGGACCCATGGGGTATGTGGTAAGCACCCGGAACTGTAACTTTGACGGTTTCGAAAAACACCCAGGCTCAAAGGTCCCGGTATGGTATCGACTCGACAACTCGTGTTTTTTCAGAAAGTGGGCTGAATTAGACTTTAGGAGGAAAAGGAGATTTTTCTAAGCACCTAATAGTGCCTTAAGGGACCCATGGGGTATATGGTAAGCGCTCGGACCTCTAACTTTGACTTTTTCGAAAAACGCCCAGGCTCAAAGGTCCCGGTATGTCATCGACTCGACAACTCGTGGTTTTTCATAAAGTGGGCTGAATTAGCCTTTAGGAGGCAAAGGAGATGGTTCTAAGCACCTAATAGGTCCTTAAGGGACCCATTGGGTATAAGGTAAGCGCTCGGACTTCTGAATTTGTCGGTTTCGAAAAATGCCCCAGCTCAAAGGTCCAGGTATGGCATCGACTCGACAACTCGTGTTTTTTCAGAAAGTAGGCTGAAATAGCCTTTAGGAAGAAAAGGAGATGGTGCTATGCACATAATAGGGCCTTAGGTGACCCATGGGTTATGTGGTAAGCGCTAGGACCTCTAACTTTGACGGTTTCGAAAAACGCCCAGGCTAAAAGGTCTCGGTATGGCATCGACTAGACAACTCGTGTTTTTCAGAAAGTGGTCTGAAATTGACTTTAGGAGGGAAAGGAGATAATTTTAAGCACCTAATAGGGCCTTAAGGGACCCATGGTGTATGTTGTAAGCGCTCGAACCTCTGATTTTGACGGTTTCGAAAAACGCCCATGCTCAAAGGTCCCGGTATGGCATCGACTCGACAACTCGTGTTTTTTCAGAAAGTGCTGAAATGGCATTTAGGAGGCAAAGGGGATAGTTTTAAGCACCTAATAAGGCCTCAAGGGACCCATGGGGTATGTGGTAAGCACCCGGAACTGTAACTTTGACGGTTTCGAAAAACACCCAGGCTCAAAGGTCCCGGTATGGTATCGACTCGACAACTCGTGTTTTTTCAGAAAGTGGGCTGAATTAGACTTTAGGAGGAAAAGGAGATTTTTCTAAGCACCTAATAGTGCCTTAAGGGACCCATGGGGTATATGGTAAGCGCTCGGACCTCTAACTTTGACTTTTTCGAAAAACGCCCAGGCTCAAAGGTCCCGGTATGTCATCGACTCGACAACTCGTGGTTTTTCATAAAGTGGGCTGAATTAGCCTTTAGGAGGCAAAGGAGATGGTTCTAAGCACCTAATAGGTCCTTAAGGGACCCATTGGGTATAAGGTAAGCGCTCGGACTTCTGAATTTGTCGGTTTCGAAAAATGCCCCAGCTCAAAGGTCCAGGTATGGCATCGACTCGACAACTCGTGTTTTTTCAGAAAGTAGGCTGAAATAGCCTTTAGGAAGAAAAGGAGATGGTGCTATGCACATAATAGGGCCTTAGGTGACCCATGGGTTATGTGGTAAGCGCTAGGACCTCTAACTTTGACGGTTTCGAAAAACGCCCAGGCTAAAAGGTCTCGGTATGGCATCGACTAGACAACTCGTGTTTTTCAGAAAGTGGTCTGAAATTGACTTTAGGAGGGAAAGGAGATAATTTTAAGCACCTAATAGGGCCTTAAGGGACCCATGGTGTATGTTGTAAGCGCTCGAACCTCTGATTTTGACGGTTTCGAAAAACGCCCATGCTCAAAGGTCCCGGTATGGCATCGACTCGACAACTCGTGTTTTTTCAGAAAGTGCTGAAATGGCATTTAGGAGGCAAAGGGGATAGTTTTAAGCACCTAATAAGGCCTCAAGGGACCCATGGGGTATGTGGTAAGCACCCGGAACTGTAACTTTGACGGTTTCGAAAAACGCCCAGGCTCAAAGGTCCCGGTATGGTATCGACTCGACAACTCGTGTTTTTTCAGAAAGTGGGCTGAATTAGACTTTAGGAGGAAAAGGAGATTTTTCTAAGCACCTAATAGTGCCTTAAGGGACCCATGGGGTATATGGTAAGCGCTCGGACCTCTAACTTTGACTTTTTCGAAAAACGCCCAGGCTCAAAGGTCCCGGTATGTCATCGACTCGACAACTCGTGGTTTTTCATAAAGTGGGCTGAATTAGCCTTTAGGAGGCAAAGGAGATGGTTCTAAGCACCTAATAGGTCCTTAAGGGACCCATTGGGTATAAGGTAAGCGCTCGGACTTCTGAATTTGTCGGTTTCGAAAAATGCCCCAGCTCAAAGGTCCAGGTATGGCATCGACTCGACAACTCGTGTTTTTTCAGAAAGTAGGCTGAAATAGCCTTTAGGAAGAAAAGGAGATGGTGCTATGCACATAATAGGGCCTTAGGTGACCCATGGGTTATGTGGTAAGCGCTAGGACCTCTAACTTTGACGGTTTCGAAAAACGCCCAGGCTAAAAGGTCTCGGTATGGCATCGACTAGACAACTCGTGTTTTTCAGAAAGTGGTCTGAAATTGACTTTAGGAGGGAAAGGAGATAATTTTAAGCACCTAATAGGGCCTTAAGGGACCCATGGTGTATGTTGTAAGCGCTCGAACCTCTGATTTTGACGGTTTCGAAAAACGCCCATGCTCAAAGGTCCCGGTATGGCATCGACTCGACAACTCGTGTTTTTTCAGAAAGTGCTGAAATGGCATTTAGGAGGCAAAGGGGATAGTTTTAAGCACCTAATAAGGCCTCAAGGGACCCATGGGGTATGTGGTAAGCACCCGGAACTGTAACTTTGACGGTTTCGAAAAACACCCAGGCTCAAAGGTCCCGGTATGGTATCGACTCGACAACTCGTGTTTTTTCAGAAAGTGGGCTGAATTAGACTTTAGGAGGAAAAGGAGATTTTTCTAAGCACCTAATAGTGCCTTAAGGGACCCATGGGGTATATGGTAAGCGCTCGGACCTCTAACTTTGACTTTTTCGAAAAACGCCCAGGCTCAAAGGTCCCGGTATGTCATCGACTCGACAACTCGTGGTTTTTCATAAAGTGGGCTGAATTAGCCTTTAGGAGGCAAAGGAGATGGTTCTAAGCACCTAATAGGTCCTTAAGGGACCCATTGGGTATAAGGTAAGCGCTCGGACTTCTGAATTTGTCGGTTTCGAAAAATGCCCCAGCTCAAAGGTCCAGGTATGGCATCGACTCGACAACTCGTGTTTTTTCAGAAAGTAGGCTGAAATAGCCTTTAGGAAGAAAAGGAGATGGTGCTATGCACATAATAGGGCCTTAGGTGACCCATGGGTTATGTGGTAAGCGCTAGGACCTCTAACTTTGACGGTTTCGAAAAACGCCCAGGCTAAAAGGTCTCGGTATGGCATCGACTAGACAACTCGTGTTTTTCAGAAAGTGGTCTGAAATTGACTTTAGGAGGGAAAGGAGATAATTTTAAGCACCTAATAGGGCCTTAAGGGACCCATGGTGTATGTTGTAAGCGCTCGAACCTCTGATTTTGACGGTTTCGAAAAACGCCCATGCTCAAAGGTCCCGGTATGGCATCGACTCGACAACTCGTGTTTTTTCAGAAAGTGCTGAAATGGCATTTAGGAGGCAAAGGGGATAGTTTTAAGCACCTAATAAGGCCTCAAGGGACCCATGGGGTATGTGGTAAGCACCCGGAACTGTAACTTTGACGGTTTCGAAAAACGCCCAGGCTCAAAGGTCCCGGTATGGTATCGACTCGACAACTCGTGTTTTTTCAGAAAGTGGGCTGAATTAGACTTTAGGAGGAAAAGGAGATTTTTCTAAGCACCTAATAGTGCCTTAAGGGACCCATGGGGTATATGGTAAGCGCTCGGACCTCTAACTTTGACTTTTTCGAAAAACGCCCAGGCTCAAAGGTCCCGGTATGTCATCGACTCGACAACTCGTGGTTTTTCATAAAGTGGGCTGAATTAGCCTTTAGGAGGCAAAGGAGATGGTTCTAAGCACCTAATAGGTCCTTAAGGGACCCATTGGGTATAAGGTAAGCGCTCGGACTTCTGAATTTGTCGGTTTCGAAAAATGCCCCAGCTCAAAGGTCCAGGTATGGCATCGACTCGACAACTCGTGTTTTTTCAGAAAGTAGGCTGAAATAGCCTTTAGGAAGAAAAGGAGATGGTGCTATGCACATAATAGGGCCTTAGGTGACCCATGGGTTATGTGGTAAGCGCTAGGACCTCTAACTTTGACGGTTTCGAAAAACGCCCAGGCTAAAAGGTCTCGGTATGGCATCGACTAGACAACTCGTGTTTTTCAGAAAGTGGTCTGAAATTGACTTTAGGAGGGAAAGGAGATAATTTTAAGCACCTAATAGGGCCTTAAGGGACCCATGGTGTATGTTGTAAGCGCTCGAACCTCTGATTTTGACGGTTTCGAAAAACGCCCATGCTCAAAGGTCCCGGTATGGCATCGACTCGACAACTCGTGTTTTTTCAGAAAGTGCTGAAATGGCATTTAGGAGGCAAAGGGGATAGTTTTAAGCACCTAATAAGGCCTCAAGGGACCCATGGGGTATGTGGTAAGCACCCGGAACTGTAACTTTGACGGTTTCGAAAAACGCCCAGGCTCAAAGGTCCCGGTATGGTATCGACTCGACAACTCGTGTTTTTTCAGAAAGTGGGCTGAATTAGACTTTAGGAGGAAAAGGAGATTTTTCTAAGCACCTAATAGTGCCTTAAGGGACCCATGGGGTATATGGTAAGCGCTCGGACCTCTAACTTTGACTTTTTCGAAAAACGCCCAGGCTCAAAGGTCCCGGTATGTCATCGACTCGACAACTCGTGGTTTTTCATAAAGTGGGCTGAATTAGCCTTTAGGAGGCAAAGGAGATGGTTCTAAGCACCTAATAGGTCCTTAAGGGACCCATTGGGTATAAGGTAAGCGCTCGGACTTCTGAATTTGTCGGTTTCGAAAAATGCCCCAGCTCAAAGGTCCAGGTATGGCATCGACTCGACAACTCGTGTTTTTTCAGAAAGTAGGCTGAAATAGCCTTTAGGAAGAAAAGGAGATGGTGCTATGCACATAATAGGGCCTTAGGTGACCCATGGGTTATGTGGTAAGCGCTAGGACCTCTAACTTTGACGGTTTCGAAAAACGCCCAGGCTATAAGGTCTCGGTATGGCATCGACTAGACAACTCGTGTTTTTCAGAAAGTGGTCTGAAATTGACTTTAGGAGGGAAAGGAGATAATTTTAAGCACCTAATAGGGCCTTAAGGGACCCATGGTGTATGTTGTAAGCGCTCGAACCTCTGATTTTGACGGTTTCGAAAAACGCCCATGCTCAAAGGTCCCGGTATGGCATCGACTCGACAACTCGTGTTTTTTCAGAAAGTGCTGAAATGGCATTTAGGAGGCAAAGGGGATAGTTTTAAGCACCTAATAAGGCCTCAAGGGACCCATGGGGTATGTGGTAAGCACCCGGAACTGTAACTTTGACGGTTTCGAAAAACGCCCAGGCTCAAAGGTCCCGGTATGGTATCGACTCGACAACTCGTGTTTTTTCAGAAAGTGGGCTGAATTAGACTTTAGGAGGAAAAGGAGATTTTTCTAAGCACCTAATAGTGCCTTAAGGGACCCATGGGGTATATGGTAAGCGCTCGGACCTCTAACATTGACTTTTTCGAAAAACGCCCAGGCTCAAAGGTCCCGGTATGTCATCGACTCGACAACTCGTGGTTTTTCATAAAGTGGGCTGAATTAGCCTTTAGGAGGCAAAGGAGATGGTTCTAAGCACCTAATAGGTCCTTAAGGGACCCATTGGGTATAAGGTAAGCGCTCGGACTTCTGAATTTGTCGGTTTCGAAAAATGCCCCAGCTCAAAGGTCCAGGTATGGCATCGACTCGACAACTCGTGTTTTTTCAGAAAGTAGGCTGAAATAGCCTTTAGGAAGAAAAGGAGATGGTGCTATGCACATAATAGGGCCTTAGGTGACCCATGGGTTATGTGGTAAGCGCTAGGACCTCTAACTTTGACGGTTTCGAAAAACGCCCAGGCTAAAAGGTCTCGGTATGGCATCGACTAGACAACTCGTGTTTTTCAGAAAGTGGTCTGAAATTGACTTTAGGAGGGAAAGGAGATAATTTTAAGCACCTAATAGGGCCTTAAGGGACCCATGGTGTATGTTGTAAGCGCTCGAACCTCTGATTTTGACGGTTTCGAAAAACGCCCATGCTCAAAGGTCCCGGTATGGCATCGACTCGACAACTCGTGTTTTTTCAGAAAGTGCTGAAATGGCATTTAGGAGGCAAAGGGGATAGTTTTAAGCACCTAATAAGGCCTCAAGGGACCCATGGGGTATGTGGTAAGCACCCGGAACTGTAACTTTGACGGTTTCGAAAAACGCCCAGGCTCAAAGGTCCCGGTATGGTATCGACTCGACAACTCGTGTTTTTTCAGAAAGTGGGCTGAATTAGACTTTAGGAGGAAAAGGAGATTTTTCTAAGCACCTAATAGTGCCTTAAGGGACCCATGGGGTATATGGTAAGCGCTCGGACCTCTAACTTTGACTTTTTCGAAAAACGCCCAGGCTCAAAGGTCCCGGTATGTCATCGACTCGACAACTCGTGGTTTTTCATAAAGTGGGCTGAATTAGCCTTTAGGAGGCAAAGGAGATGGTTCTAAGCACCTAATAGGTCCTTAAGGGACCCATTGGGTATAAGGTAAGCGCTCGGACTTCTGAATTTGTCGGTTTCGAAAAATGCCCCAGCTCAAAGGTCCAGGTATGGCATCGACTCGACAACTCGTGTTTTTTCAGAAAGTAGGCTGAAATAGCCTTTAGGAAGAAAAGGAGATGGTGCTATGCACATAATAGGGCCTTAGGTGACCCATGGGTTATGTGGTAAGCGCTAGGACCTCTAACTTTGACGGTTTCGAAAAACGCCCAGGCTAAAAGGTCTCGGTATGGCATCGACTAGACAACTCGTGTTTTTTTCAGAAAGTGGTCTGAAATTGACTTTAGGAGGGAAAGGAGATAATTTTAAGCACCTAATAGGGCCTTAAGGGACCCATGGTGTATGTTGTAAGCGCTCGAACCTCTGATTTTGACGGTTTCGAAAAACGCCCATGCTCAAAGGTCCCGGTATGGCATCGACTCGACAACTCGTGTTTTTCAGAAAGTGCTGAAATGGCATTTAGGAGGCAAAGGGGATAGTTTTAAGCACCTAATAAGGCCTCAAGGGACCCATGGGGTATGTGGTAAGCACCCGGAACTATAACTTTGACGGTTTCGAAAAACGCCCAGGCTCAAAGGTCCCGGTATGGTATCGACTCGACAACTCGTGTTTTTTCAGAAAGTGGGCTGAATTAGACTTTAGGAGGAAAAGGAGATTTTTCTAAGCACCTAATAGTGCCTTAAGGGACCCATGGGGTATATGGTAAGCGCTCGGACCTCTAACTTTGACTTTTTCGAAAAACGCCCAGGCTCAAAGGTCCCGGTATGTCATCGACTCGACAACTCGTGGTTTTTCATAAAGTGGGCTGAATTAGCCTTTAGGAGGCAAAGGAGATGGTTCTAAGCACCTAATAGGTCCTTAAGGGACCCATTGGGTATAAGGTAAGCGCTCGGACTTCTGAATTTGTCGGTTTCGAAAAATGCCCCAGCTCAAAGGTCCAGGTATGGCATCGACTCGACAACTCGTGTTTTTTCAGAAAGTAGGCTGAAATAGCCTTTAGGAAGAAAAGGAGATGGTGCTATGCACATAATAGGGCCTTAGGTGACCCATGGGTTATGTGGTAAGCGCTAGGACCTCTAACTTTGACGGTTTCGAAAAACCCCCAGGCTAAAAGGTCTCGGTATGGCATCGACTAGACAACTCGTGTTTTTCAGAAAGTGGTCTGAAATTGACTTTAGGAGGGAAAGGAGATAATTTTAAGCACCTAATAGGGCCTTAAGGGACCCATGGTGTATGTTGTAAGCGCTCGAACCTCTGATTTTGACGGTTTCGAAAAACGCCCATGCTCAAAGGTCCCGGTATGGCATCGACTCGACAACTCGTGTTTTTTCAGAAAGTGCTGAAATGGCATTTAGGAGGCAAAGGGGATAGTTTTAAGCACCTAATAAGGCCTCAAGGGACCCATGGGGTATGTGGTAAGCACCCGGAACTGTAACTTTGACGGTTTCGAAAAACGCCCAGGCTCAAAGGTCCCGGTATGGTATCGACTCGACAACTCGTGTTTTTTCAGAAAGTGGGCTGAATTAGACTTTAGGAGGAAAAGGAGATTTTTCTAAGCACCTAATAGTGCCTTAAGGGACCCATGGGGTATATGGTAAGCGCTCGGACCTCTAACTTTGACTTTTTCGAAAAACGCCCAGGCTCAAAGGTCCCGGTATGTCATCGACTCGACAACTCGTGGTTTTTCATAAAGTGGGCTGAATTAGCCTTTAGGAGGCAAAGGAGATGGTTCTAAGCACCTAATAGGTCCTTAAGGGACCCATTGGGTATAAGGTAAGCGCTCGGACTTCTGAATTTGTCGGTTTCGAAAAATGCCCCAGCTCAAAGGTCCAGGTATGGCATCGACTCGACAACTCGTGTTTTTTCAGAAAGTAGGCTGAAATAGCCTTTAGGAAGAAAAGGAGATGGTGCTATGCACATAATAGGGCCTTAGGTGACCCATGGGTTATGTGGTAAGCGCTAGGACCTCTAACTTTGACGGTTTCGAAAAACGCCCAGGCTAAAAGGTCTCGGTATGGCATCGACTAGACAACTCGTGTTTTTCAGAAAGTGGTCTGAAATTGACTTTAGGAGGGAAAGGAGATAATTTTAAGCACCTAATAGGGCCTTAAGGGACCCATGGTGTATGTTGTAAGCGCTCGAACCTCTGATTTTGACGGTTTCGAAAAACGCCCATGCTCAAAGGTCCCGGTATGGCATCGACTCGACAACTCGTGTTTTTTCAGAAAGTGCTGAAATGGCATTTAGGAGGCAAAGGGGATAGTTTTAAGCACCTAATAAGGCCTCAAGGGACCCATGGGGTATGTGGTAAGCACCCGGAACTATAACTTTGACGGTTTCGAAAAACGCCCAGGCTCAAAGGTCCCGGTATGGTATCGACTCGACAACTCGTGTTTTTTCAGAAAGTGGGCTGAATTAGACTTTAGGAGGAAAAGGAGATTTTTCTAAGCACCTATTAAGGGACCCATGGGGTATATGGTAAGCGCTCGGACCTCTAACTTTGACTTTTTCGAAAAACGCCCAGGCTCAAAGGTCCCGGTATGTCATCGACTCGACAACTCGTGGTTTTTCATAAAGTGGGCTGAATTAGCCTTTAGGAGGCAAAGGAGATGGTTCTAAGCACCTAATAGGTCCTTAAGGGACCCATTGGGTATAAGGTAAGCGCTCGGACTTCTGAATTTGTCGGTTTCGAAAAATGCCCCAGCTCAAAGGTCCAGGTATGGCATCGACTCGACAACTCGTGTTTTTTCAGAAAGTAGGCTGAAATAGCCTTTAGGAAGAAAAGGAGATGGTGCTATGCACATAATAGGGCCTTAGGTGACCCATGGGTTATGTGGTAAGCGCTAGGACCTCTAACTTTGACGGTTTCGAAAAACGCCCAGGCTAAAAGGTCTCGGTATGGCATCGACTAGACAACTCGTGTTTTTCAGAAAGTGGTCTGAAATTGACTTTAGGAGGGAAAGGAGATAATTTTAAGCACCTAATAGGGCCTTAAGGGACCCATGGTGTATGTTGTAAGCGCTCGAACCTCTGATTTTGACGGTTTCGAAAAACGCCCATGCTCAAAGGTCCCGGTATGGCATCGACTCGACAACTCGTGTTTTTTCAGAAAGTGCTGAAATGGCATTTAGGAGGCAAAGGGGATAGTTTTAAGCACCTAATAAGGCCTCAAGGGACCCATGGGGTATGTGGTAAGCACCCGGAACTATAACTTTGACGGTTTCGAAAAACGCCCAGGCTCAAAGGTCCCGGTATGGTATCGACTCGACAACTCGTGTTTTTTCAGAAAGTGGGCTGAATTAGACTTTAGGAGGAAAAGGAGATTTTTCTAAGCACCTAATAGTGCCTTAAGGGACCCATGGGGTATATGGTAAGCGCTCGGACCTCTAACATTGACTTTTTCGAAAAACGCCCAGGCTCAAAGGTCCCGGTATGTCATCGACTCGACAACTCGTGGTTTTTCATAAAGTGGCTGAATTAGCCTTTAGGAGGCAAAGGAGATGGTTCTAAGCACCTAATAGGTCCTTAAGGGACCCATTGGGTATAAGGTAAGCGCTCGGACTTCTGAATTTGTCGGTTTCGAAAAATGCCCCAGCTCAAAGGTCCAGGTATGGCATCGACTCGACAACTCGTGTTTTTTCAGAAAGTAGGCTGAAATAGCCTTTAGGAAGAAAAGGAGATGGTGCTATGCACATAATAGGGCCTTAGGTGACCCATGGGTTATGTGGTAAGCGCTAGGACCTCTAACTTTGACGGTTTCGAAAAACGCCCAGGCTAAAAGGTCTCGGTATGGCATCGACTAGACAACTCGTGTTTTTCAGAAAGTGGTCTGAAATTGACTTTAGGAGGGAAAGGAGATAATTTTAAGCACCTAATAGGGCCTTAAGGGACCCATGGTGTATGTTGTAAGCGCTCGAACCTCTGATTTTGACGGTTTCGAAAAACGCCCATGCTCAAAGGTCCCGGTATGGCATCGACTCGACAACTCGTGTTTTTTCAGAAAGTGCTGAAATGGCATTTAGGAGGCAAAGGGGATAGTTTTAAGCACCTAATAAGGCCTCAAGGGACCCATGGGGTATGTGGTAAGCACCCGGAACTATAACTTTGACGGTTTCGAAAAACGCCCAGGCTCAAAGGTCCCGGTATGGTATCGACTCGACAACTCGTGTTTTTTCAGAAAGTGGGCTGAATTAGACTTTAGGAGGAAAAGGAGATTTTTCTAAGCACCTATTAAGGGACCCATGGGGTATATGGTAAGCGCTCGGACCTCTAACATTGACTTTTTCGAAAAACGCCCAGGCTCAAAGGTCCCGGTATGTCATCGACATGACAACTCGTGGTTTTTCATAAAGTGGGCTGAATTAGCCTTTAGGAGGCAAAGGAGATGGTTCTAAGCACCTAATAGGTCCTTAAGGGACCCATTGGGTATAAGGTAAGCGCTCGGACTTCTGAATTTGTCGGTTTCGAAAAATGCCCCAGCTCAAAGGTCCAGGTATGGCATCGACTCGACAACTCGTGTTTTTTCAGAAAGTAGGCTGAAATAGCCTTTAGGAAGAAAAGGAGATGGTGCTATGCACATAATAGGGCCTTAGGTGACCCATGGGTTATGTGGTAAGCGCTAGGACCTCTAACTTTGACGGTTTCGAAAAACGCCCAGGCTAAAAGGTCTCGGTATGGCATCGACTAGACAACTCGTGTTTTTCAGAAAGTGGTCTGAAATTGACTTTAGGAGGGAAAGGAGATAATTTTAAGCACCTAATAGGGCCTTAAGGGACCCATGGTGTATGTTGTAAGCGCTCGAACCTCTGATTTTGACGGTTTCGAAAAACGCCCATGCTCAAAGGTCCCGGTATGGCATCGACTCGACAACTCGTGTTTTTTCAGAAAGTGCTGAAATGGCATTTAGGAGGCAAAGGGGATAGTTTTAAGCACCTAATAAGGCCTCAAGGGACCCATGGGGTATGTGGTAAGCACCCGGAACTATAACTTTGACGGTTTCGAAAAACGCCCAGGCTCAAAGGTCCCGGTATGGTATCGACTCGACAACTCGTGTTTTTTCAGAAAGTGGGCTGAATTAGACTTTAGGAGGAAAAGGAGATTTTTCTAAGCACCTAATAGTGCCTTAAGGGACCCATGGGGTATATGGTAAGCGCTCGGACCTCTAACTTTGACTTTTTCGAAAAACGCCCAGGCTCAAAGGTCCCGGTATGTCATCGACTCGACAACTCGTGGTTTTTCATAAAGTGGGCTGAATTAGCCTTTAGGAGGCAAAGGAGATGGTTCTAAGCACCTAATAGGTCCTTAAGGGACCCATTGGGTATAAGGTAAGCGCTCGGACTTCTGAATTTGTCGGTTTCGAAAAATGCCCCAGCTCAAAGGTCCAGGTATGGCATCGACTCGACAACTCGTGTTTTTTCAGAAAGTAGGCTGAAATAGCCTTTAGGAAGAAAAGGAGATGGTGCTATGCACATAATAGGGCCTTAGGTGACCCATGGGTTATGTGGTAAGCGCTAGGACCTCTAACTTTGACGGTTTCGAAAAACGCCCAGGCTAAAAGGTCTCGGTATGGCATCGACTAGACAACTCGTGTTTTTCAGAAAGTGGTCTGAAATTGACTTTAGGAGGGAAAGGAGATAATTTTAAGCACCTAATAGGGCCTTAAGGGACCCATGGTGTATGTTGTAAGCGCTCGAACCTCTGATTTTGACGGTTTCGAAAAACGCCCATGCTCAAAGGTCCCGGTATGGCATCGACTCGACAACTCGTGTTTTTTCAGAAAGTGCTGAAATGGCATTTAGGAGGCAAAGGGGATAGTTTTAAGCACCTAATAAGGCCTCAAGGGACCCATGGGGTATGTGGTAAGCACCCGGAACTATAACTTTGACGGTTTCGAAAAACGCCCAGGCTCAAAGGTCCCGGTATGGTATCGACTCGACAACTCGTGTTTTTTCAGAAAGTGGGCTGAATTAGACTTTAGGAGGAAAAGGAGATTTTTCTAAGCACCTAATAGTGCCTTAAGGGACCCATGGGGTATATGGTAAGCGCTCGGACCTCTAACTTTGACTTTTTCGAAAAACGCCCAGGCTCAAAGGTCCCGGTATGTCATCGACTCGACAACTCGTGGTTTTTCATAAAGTGGGCTGAATTAGCCTTTAGGAGGCAAAGGAGATGGTTCTAAGCACCTAATAGGTCCTTAAGGGACCCATTGGGTATAAGGTAAGCGCTCGGACTTCTGAATTTGTCGGTTTCGAAAAATGCCCCAGCTCAAAGGTCCAGGTATGGCATCGACTCGACAACTCGTGTTTTTTCAGAAAGTAGGCTGAAATAGCCTTTAGGAAGAAAAGGAGATGGTGCTATGCACATAATAGGGCCTTAGGTGACCCATGGGTTATGTGGTAAGCGCTAGGACCTCTAACTTTGACGGTTTCGAAAAACGCCCAGGCTAAAAGGTCTCGGTATGGCATCGACTAGACAACTCGTGTTTTTCAGAAAGTGGTCTGAAATTGACTTTAGGAGGGAAAGGAGATAATTTTAAGCACCTAATAGGGCCTTAAGGGACCCATGGTGTATGTTGTAAGCGCTCGAACCTCTGATTTTGACGGTTTCGAAAAACGCCCATGCTCAAAGGTCCCGGTATGGCATCGACTCGACAACTCGTGTTTTTTCAGAAAGTGCTGAAATGGCATTTAGGAGGCAAAGGAGATAGTTTTAAGCACCTAATAAGGCCTCAAGGGACCCATGGGGTATGTGGTAAGCACCCGGAACTATAACTTTGACGGTTTCGAAAAACGCCCAGGCTCAAAGGTCCCGGTATGGTATCGACTCGACAACTCGTGTTTTTTCAGAAAGTGGGCTGAATTAGACTTTAGGAGGAAAAGGAGATTTTTCTAAGCACCTAATAGTGCCTTAAGGGACCCATGGGGTATATGGTAAGCGCTCGGACCTCTAACTTTGACTTTTTCGAAAAACGCCCAGGCTCAAAGGTCCCGGTATGTCATCGACTCGACAACTCGTGGTTTTTCATAAAGTGGGCTGAATTAGCCTTTAGGAGGCAAAGGAGATGGTTCTAAGCACCTAATAGGTCCTTAAGGGACCCATTGGGTATAAGGTAAGCGCTCGGACTTCTGAATTTGTCGGTTTCGAAAAATGCCCCAGCTCAAAGGTCCAGGTATGGCATCGACTCGACAACTCGTGTTTTTTCAGAAAGTAGGCTGAAATAGCCTTTAGGAAGAAAAGGAGATGGTGCTATGCACATAATAGGGCCTTAGGTGACCCATGGGTTATGTGGTAAGCGCTAGGACCTCTAACTTTGACGGTTTCGAAAAACGCCCAGGCTAAAAGGTCTCGGTATGGCATCGACTAGACAACTCGTGTTTTTCAGAAAGTGGTCTGAAATTGACTTTAGGAGGGAAAGGAGATAATTTTAAGCACCTAATAGGGCCTTAAGGGACCCATGGTGTATGTTGTAAGCGCTCGAACCTCTGATTTTGACGGTTTCGAAAAACGCCCATGCTCAAAGGTCCCGGTATGGCATCGACTCGACAACTCGTGTTTTTTCAGAAAGTGCTGAAATGGCATTTAGGAGGCAAAGGAGATAGTTTTAAGCACCTAATAAGGCCTCAAGGGACCCATGGGGTATGTGGTAAGCACCCGGAACTATAACTTTGACGGTTTCGAAAAACGCCCAGGCTCAAAGGTCCCGGTATGGTATCGACTCGACAACTCGTGTTTTTTCAGAAAGTGGGCTGAATTAGACTTTAGGAGGAAAAGGAGATTTTTCTAAGCACCTAATAGTGCCTTAAGGGACCCATGGGGTATATGGTAAGCGCTCGGAACTCTAACTTTGACTTTTTCGAAAAACGCCTAGGCTCAAAGGTCCCGGTATGTCATCGACTCGACAACTCGTGGTTTTTCATAAAGTGGGCTGAATTAGCCTTTAGGAGGCAAAGGAGATGGTTCTAAGCACCTAATAGGTCCTTAAGGGACCTTTGAAGCTGGGCGTTTTTTGAAACCGTCAAAGTTACAGTTCCGGGTGCTTACCACATACCCCATGGGTCCCTTGAGGCCTTATTAAGTGCTTAAAACTATCCCCTTTGCCTCCTAAATTCCATTTCAGCACTTTCTGAAAAAACACGAGTTGTCGAGTCGATGCCATACCGGGACCTTTGAGCATGGGCGTTTTTTGAAACCGTCAAAATCAGAGGTTCGAGCGCTTACAACATACACCATGGGTCCCTTAAGGCCCTATTAGGTGCTTAAAATTATCTCCTTTCCCTCCTAAAGTCAATTTCACATAATGGTTTTTCATAAAGTGGGCTGAATTAGCCTTTAGGAGGCAAAGGAGATGGTTCTAAGCACCTAATAGGTCCTTAAGGGACCCATTGGGTATAAGGTAAGCGCTCGGACTTCTGAATTTGTCGGTTTCGAAAAATGCCCCAGCTCAAAGGTCCAGGTATGGCATCGACTCGACAACTCGTGTTTTTTCAGAAAGTAGGCTGAAATAGCCTTTAGGAAGAAAAGGAGATGGTGCTATGCACATAATAGGGCCTTAGGTGACCCATGGGTTATGTGGTAAGCGCTAGGACCTCTAACTTTGACGGTTTCGAAAAACGCCCAGGCTAAAAGGTCTCGGTATGGCATCGACTAGACAACTCGTGTTTTTCAGAAAGTGGTATGAAATTGACTTTAGGAGGGAAAGGAGATAATTTTAAGCACCTAATAGGGCCTTAAGGGACCCTTGGTGTATGTTGTAAGCGCTCGGACTTCTGATTTTGACGGTTTCGAAAAACGCCCATGCTCAAAGGTCCCGGTATGGCATCGACTCGACAACTCGTGTTTTTTCAGAAAGTGCTGAAATGGCATTTAGGAGGCAAAGGGGATAGTTTTGAGCACCTAATAAGGCCTCAAGGGACCCATGGGGTATGTGGTAAGCACCCGGAACTATAACTTTGACGGTTTCGAAAAACGCCCAGGCTCAAAGGTCCCGGTATGGTATCGACTCGACAACTCGTGTTTTTTCAGAAAGTGGGCTGAATTAGACTTTAGGAGGAAAAGGAGATTTTTCTAAGCACCTAATAGTGCCTTAAGGGACCCATGGGGTATATGGTAAGCGCTCGGACCTCTAACTTTGACTTTTTCGAAAAACGCACAGGCTCAAAGGTCCCGGTATGTCATCGACTCGACAACTCGTGGTTTTTCATAAAGTGGGCTGAATTAGCCTTTAGGAGGCAAAGGAGATGGTTCTAAGCACCTAATAGGTCCTTAAGGGACCCATTGGGTATCAGGTAAGCGCTCGGACTTCTGAATTTGTCGGTTTCGAAAAATGCCCCAGCTCAAAGGTCCAGGTATGGCATCGACTCGACAACTCGTGTTTTTTCAGAAAGTAGGCTGAAATAGCCTTTAGGAAGAAAAGGAGATTGTGCTATGCACATAATAGGGCCTTAGGTGACCCATGGGTTATGTGGTAAGCGCTAGGACCTCTAACTTTGACGGTTTCGAAAAACGCCCAGGCTAAAAGGTCTCGGTATGGCATCGACTAGACAACTCGTGTTTTTCAGAAAGTGGTCTGAAATTGACTTTAGGAGGGAAAGGAGATAATTTTAAGCACCTAATAGGGCCTTAAGGGACCCATGGTGTATGTTGTAAGCGCTCGAACCTCTGATTTTGACGGTTTCGAAAAACGCCCATGCTCAAAGGTCCCGGTATGGCATCGACTCGACAACTCGTGTTTTTTCAGAAAGTGCTGAAATGGCATTTAGGAGGCAAAGGGGATAGTTTTAAGCACCTAATAAGGCCTCAAGGGACCCATGGGGTATGTGGTAAGCACCCGGAACTGTAACTTTGACGGTTTCGAAAAACACCCAGGCTCAAAGGTCCCGGTATGGTATCGACTCGACAACTCGTGTTTTTTCAGAAAGTGGGCTGAATTAGACTTTAGGAGGAAAAGGAGATTTTTCTAAGCACCTAATAGTGCCTTAAGGGACCCATGGGGTATATGGTAAGCGCTCGGACCTCTAACTTTGACTTTTTCGAAAAACGCCCAGGCTCAAAGGTCCCGGTATGTCATCGACTCGACAACTCGTGGTTTTTCATAAAGTGGGCTGAATTAGCCTTTAGGAGGCAAAGGAGATGGTTCTAAGCACCTAATAGGTCCTTAAGGGACCCATTGGGTATAAGGTAAGCGCTCGGACTTCTGAATTTGTCGGTTTCGAAAAATGCCCCGGCTCAAAGGTCCAGGTATGGCATCGACTCGACAACTCGTGTTTTTTCAGAAAGTAGGCTGAAATAGCCTTTAGGAAGAAAAGGAGATGGTGCTATGCACATAATAGGGCCTTAGGTGACCCATGGGTTATGTGGTAAGCGCTAGGACCTCTAACTTTGACGGTTTCGAAAAACGCCCAGGCTAAAAGGTCTCGGTATGGCATCGACTAGACAACTCGTGTTTTTCAGAAAGTGGTCTGAAATTGACTTTAGGAGGGAAAGGAGATAATTTTAAGCACCTAATAGGGCCTTAAGGGACCCATGGTGTATGTTGTAAGCGCTCGAACCTCTGATTTTGACGGTTTCGAAAAACGCCCATGCTCAAAGGTCCCGGTATGGCATCGACTCGACAACTCGTGTTTTTTCAGAAAGTGCTGAAATGGCATTTAGGAGGCAAAGGGGATAGTTTTAAGCACCTAATAAGGCCTCAAGGGACCCATGGGGTATGTGGTAAGCACCCGGAACTATAACTTTGACGGTTTCGAAAAACGCCCAGGCTCAAAGGTCCCGGTATGGTATCGACTCGACAACTCGTGTTTTTTCAGAAAGTGGGCTGAATTAGACTTTAGGAGGAAAAGGAGATTTTTCTAAGCACCTAATAGTGCCTTAAGGGACCCATGGGGTATATGGTAAGCGCTCGGACCTCTAACTTTGATTTTTCGAAAAACGCCCAGGCTCAAAGGTCCCGGTATGTCATCGACTCGACAACTCGTGGTTTTTCATAAAGTGGGCTGAATTAGCCTTTAGGAGGCAAAGGAGATGGTTCTAAGCACCTAATAGGTCCTTAAGGGACCCATTGGGTATAAGGTAAGCGCTCGGACTTCTGAATTTGTCGGTTTCGAAAAATGCCCCAGCTCAAAGGTCCAGGTATGGCATCGACTCGACAACTCGTGTTTTTTCAGAAAGTAGGCTGAAATAGCCTTTAGGAAGAAAAGGAGATGGTGCTATGCACATAATAGGGCCTTAGGTGACCCATGGGTTATGTGGTAAGCGCTAGGACCTCTAACTTTGACGGTTTCGAAAAACGCCCAGGCTAAAAGGTCTCGGTATGGCATCGACTAGACAACTCGTGTTTTTCAGAAAGTGGTCTGAAATTGACTTTAGGAGGGAAAGGAGATAATTTTAAGCACCTAATAGGGCCTTAAGGGACCCATGGTGTATGTTGTAAGCGCTCGAACCTCTGATTTTGACGGTTTCGAAAAACGCCCATGCTCAAAGGTCCCGGTATGGCATCGACTCGACAACTCGTGTTTTTTTCAGAAAGTGCTGAAATGGCATTTAGGAGGCAAAGGGGATAGTTTTAAGCACCTAATAAGGCCTCAAGGGACCCATGGGGTATGTGGTAAGCACCCGGAACTGTAACTTTGACGGTTTCGAAAAACGCCCAGGCTCAAAGGTCCCGGTATGGTATCGACTCGACAACTCGTGTTTTTTCAGAAAGTGGGCTGAATTAGACTTTAGGAGGAAAAGGAGATTTTTCTAAGCACCTAATAGTGCCTTAAGGGACCCATGGGGTATATGGTAAGCGCTCGGACCTCTAACTTTGACTTTTTCGAAAAACGCCCAGGCTCAAAGGTCCCGGTATGTCATCGACTCGACAACTCGTGGTTTTTCATAAAGTGGGCTGAATTAGCCTTTAGGAGGCAAAGGAGATGGTTCTAAGCACCTAATAGGTCCTTAAGGGACCCATTGGGTATAAGGTAAGCGCTCGGACTTCTGAATTTGTCGGTTTCGAAAAATGCCCCAGCTCAAAGGTCCAGGTATGGCATCGACTCGACAACTCGTGTTTTTTCAGAAAGTAGGCTGAAATAGCCTTTAGGAAGAAAAGGAGATGGTGCTATGCACATAATAGGGCCTTAGGTGACCCATGGGTTATGTGGTAAGCGCTAGGACCTCTAACTTTGACGGTTTCGAAAAACGCCCAGGCTAAAAGGTCTCGGTATGGCATCGACTAGACAACTCGTGTTTTTCAGAAAGTGGTCTGAAATTGACTTTAGGAGGGAAAGGAGATAATTTTAAGCACCTAATAGGGCCTTAAGGGACCCATGGTGTATGTTGTAAGCGCTCGAACCTCTGATTTTGACGGTTTCGAAAAACGCCCATGCTCAAAGGTCCCGGTATGGCATCAACTCGACAACTCGTGTTTTTTCAGAAAGTGCTGAAATGGCATTTAGGAGGCAAAGGGGATAGTTTTAAGCACCTAATAAGGCCTCAAGGGACCCATGGGGTATGTGGTAAGCACCCGGAACTGTAACTTTGACGGTTTCGAAAAACACCCAGGCTCAAAGGTCCCGGTATGGTATCGACTCGACAACTCGTGTTTTTTCAGAAAGTGGGCTGAATTAGACTTTAGGAGGAAAAGGAGATTTTTTTAAGCACCTAATAGTGCCTTAAGGGACCCATGGGGTATATGGTAAGCGCTCGGACCTCTAACTTTGACTTTTTCGAAAAACGCCCAGGCTCAAAGGTCCCGGTATGTCATCGACTCGACAACTCGTGGTTTTTCATAAAGTGGGCTGAATTAGCCTTTAGGAGGCAAAGGAGATGGTTCTAAGCACCTAATAGGTCCTTAAGGGACCCATTGGGTATAAGGTAAGCGCTCGGACTTCTGAATTTGTCGGTTTCGAAAAATGCCCCAGCTCAAAGGTCCAGGTATGGCATCGACTCGACAACTCGTGTTTTTTCAGAAAGTAGGCTGAAATAGCCTTTAGGAAGAAAAGGAGATGGTGCTATGCACATAATAGGGCCTTAGGTGACCCATGGGTTATGTGGTAAGCGCTAGGACCTCTAACTTTGACGGTTTCGAAAAACGCCCAGGCTAAAAGGTCTCGGTATGGCATCGACTAGACAACTAGTATTTTTCAGAAAGTGGTCTGAAATTGACTTTAGGAGGGAAAGGAGAGAATTTTAAGCACCTAATAGGGCCTTAAGGGACCCATGGTGTATGTTGTAAGCGCTCGAACCTCTGATTTTGACGGTTTCGAAAAACGCCCAGGCTCAAAGGTCCCGGTATGGTATCGACTCGACAACTCGTGTTTTTTCAGAAAGTGGGCTGAATTAGACTTTAGGAGGAAAAGGAGATTTTTCTAAGCACCTAATAGTGCCTTAAGGGACCCATGGGGTATATGGTAAGCGCTCGGACCTCTAACTTTGACTTTTTCGAAAAACGCCCAGGCTCAAAGGTCCCGGTATGTCATCGACTCAACAACTCGTGGTTTTTCATAAAGTGGGCTGAATTAGCCTTTAGGAGGCAAAGGAGATGGTCTGAAATTGACTTTAGGAGGGAAAGGAGATAATTAAGCACATAATAGGGCCTTAGGTGACCCATGGGTTATGTGGTAAGCGCTAGGACCTCTAACTTTGACAGTTTCGAAAAACGCCCAGGCTAAAAGGTCTCGGTATGGCATCGACTAGACAACTCGTGTTTTTCAGAAAGTGGTCTGAAATTGACTTTAGGAGGGAAAGGAGATAATTTTAAGCACCTAATAGGGCCTTAAGGGACCCATGGTGTATGTTGTAAGCGCTCGAACCTCTGATTTTGACGGTTTCGAAAAACGCCCATGCTCAAAGGTCCCGGTATAGCATCGACTCGACAACTCGTGTTTTTTCAGAAAGTGCTGAAATGGCATTTAGGAGGCAAAGGGGATAGTTTCAAGCACTTAATAAGGCCTCAAGGGACCCATGGGGTATGTGGTAAGCACCCGGAACTGTAACTTTGACGGTTTCGAAAAACGCCCAGGCTCAAAGGTCCCGGTATGGTATCGACTCGACAACTCGTGTTTTTTCAGAAAGTGGGCTGAATTAGACTTTAGGAGGAAAAGGAGATTTTTCTAAGCACCTAATAGTGCCTTAAGGGACCCATGGGGTATATGGTAAGCGCTCGGACCTCTAACTTTGACTTTTTCGAAAAACGCCCAGGCTCAAAGGTCCCGGTATGTCATCGACTCGACAACTCGTGGTTTTTCATAAAGTGGGCTGAATTAGCCTTTAGGAGGCAAAGGAGATGGTTCTAAGCACCTAATAGGTCCTTAAGGGACCCATTGGGTATAAGGTAAGCGCTCGGACTTCTGAATTTGTCGGTTTCGAAAAATGCCCCGGCTCAAAGGTCCAGGTATGGCATCGACTCGACAACTCGTGTTTTTTCAGAAAGTAGGCTGAAATAGCCTTTAGGAAGAAAAGCAGATGGTGCTATGCACATAATAGGGCCTTAGGTGACCCATGGGTTATGTGGTAAGCGCTAGGACCTCTAACTTTGACGGTTTCGAAAAACGCCCAGGCTAAAAGGTCTCGGTATGGCATCGACTAGACAACTCGTGTTTTTCAGAAAGTGGTCTGAAATTGACTTTAGGAGGGAAAGGAGATAATTTTAAGCACCTAATAGGGCCTTAAGGGACCCATGGTGTATGTTGTAAGCGCTCGAACCTCTGATTTTGACGGTTTCGAAAAACGCCCATGCTCAAAGGTCCCGGTATGGCATCGACTCGACAACTCGTGTTTTTTCAGAAAGTGCTGAAATGGCATTTAGGAGGCAAAGGGGATAGTTTTAAGCACCTAATAAGGCCTCAAGGGACCCATGGGGTATGTGGTAAGCACCCGGAACTGTAACTTTGACGGTTTCGAAAAACACCCAGGCTCAAAGGTCCCGGTATGGTATCGACTCGACAACTCGTGTTTTTTCAGAAAGTGGGCTGAATTAGACTTTAGGAGGAAAAGGAGATTTTTTTAAGCACCTAATAGTGCCTTAAGGGACCCATGGGGTATATGGTAAGCGCTCGGACCTCTAACTTTGACTTTTTCGAAAAACGCCCAGGCTCAAAGGTCCCGGTATGTCATCGACTCGACAACTCGTGGTTTTTCATAAAGTGGGCTGAATTAGCCTTTAGGAGGCAAAGGAGATGGTTCTAAGCACCTAATAGGTCCTTAAGGGACCCATTGGGTATAAGGTAAGCGCTCGGACTTCTGAATTTGTCGGTTTCGAAAAATGCCCCAGCTCAAAGGTCCAGGTATGGCATCGACTCGACAACTCGTGTTTTTTCAGAAAGTAGGCTGAAATAGCCTTTAGGAAGAAAAGAAGATGGTGCTATGCACATAATAGGGCCTTAGGTGACCCATGGGTTATGTGGTAAGCGCTAGGACCTCTAACTTTGACGGTTTCGAAAAACGCCCAGGCTAAAAGGTCTCGGTATGGCATCGACTAGACAACTCGTGTTTTTCAAAAAGTGGTCTGAAATTGACTTTAGGAGGGAAAGGAGATAATTTTAAGCACCTAATAGGGCCTTAAGGGACCCATGGTGTATGTTGTAAGCGCTCGAACCTCTGATTTTGACGGTTTCGAAAAACGCCCATGCTCAAAGGTCCCGGTATGGCATCGACTCGACAACTCGTGTTTTTTCAGAAAGTGCTGAAATGGCATTTAGGAGGCAAAGGGGATAGTTTTAAGCACCTAATAAGGCCTCAAGGGACCCATGGGGTATGTGGTAAGCACCCGGAACTGTAACTTTGACGGTTTCGAAAAACGCCCAGGCTCAAAGGTCCCGGTATGGTATCGACTCGACAACTCGTGTTTTTTCAGAAAGTGGGCTGAATTAGACTTTAGGAGGAAAAGGAGATTTTTCTAAGCACCTAATAGTGCCTTAAGGGACCCATGGGGTATATGGTAAGCGCTCGGACCTCTAACTTTGACTTTTTCGAAAAACGCCCAGGCTCAAAGGTCCCGGTATGTCATCGACTCGACAACTCGTGGTTTTTCATAAAGTGGGCTGAATTAGCCTTTAGGAGGCAAAGGAGATGGTTCTAAGCACCTAATAGGTCCTTAAGGGACCCATTGGGTATAAGGTAAGCGCTCGGACTTCTAAATTTGTCGGTTTCGAAAAATGCCCCAGCTCAAAGGTCCAGGTATGGCATCGACTCGACAACTCGTGTTTTTTCAGAAAGTAGGCTGAAATAGCCTTTAGGAAGAAAAGGAGATGGTGCTATGCACATAATAGGGCCTTAGGTGACCCATGGGTTATGTGGTAAGCGCTAGGACCTCTAACTTTGACGGTTTCGAAAAACGCCCAGGCTAAAAGGTCTCGGTATGGCATCGACTAGACAACTCGTGTTTTTCAGAAAGTGGTCTGAAATTGACTTTAGGAGGGAAAGGAGATAATTTTAAGCACCTAATAGGGCCTTAAGGGACCCATGGTGTATGTTGTAAGCGCTCGAACCTCTGATTTTGACGGTTTCGAAAAACGCCCATGCTCAAAGGTCCCGGTATGGCATCGACTCGACAACTCGTGTTTTTTCAGAAAGTGCTGAAATGGCATTTAGGAGGCAAAGGGGATAGTTTTAAGCACCTAATAAGGCCTCAAGGGACCCATGGGGTATGTGGTAAGCACCCGGAACTGTAACTTTGACGGTTTCGAAAAACACCCAGGCTCAAAGGTCCCGGTATGGTATCGACTCGACAACTCGTGTTTTTTCAGAAAGTGGGCTGAATTAGACTTTAGGAGGAAAAGGAGATTTTTCTAAGCACCTAATAGTGCCTTAAGGGACCCATGGGGTATATGGTAAGCGCTCGGACCTCTAACTTTGACTTTTTCGAAAAACGCCCAGGCTCAAAGGTCCCGGTATGTCATCGACTCGACAACTCGTGGTTTTTCATAAAGTGGGCTGAATTAGCCTTTAGGAGGCAAAGGAGATGGTTCTAAGCACCTAATAGGTCCTTAAGGGACCCATTGGGTATAAGGTAAGCGCTCGGACTTCTGAATTTGTCGGTTTCGAAAAATGCCCCGGCTCAAAGGTCCAGGTATGGCATCGACTCGACAACTCGTGTTTTTTCAGAAAGTAGGCTGAAATAGCCTTTAGGAAGAAAAGCAGATGGTGCTATGCACATAATAGGGCCTTAGGTGACCCATGGGTTATGTGGTAAGCGCTAGGACCTCTAACTTTGACGGTTTCGAAAAACGCCCAGGCTAAAAGGTCTCGGTATGGCATCGACTAGACAACTAGTATTTTTCAGAAAGTGGTCTGAAATTGACTTTAGGAGGGAAAGGAGAGAATTTTAAGCACCTAATAGGGCCTTAAGGGACCCATGGTGTATGTTGTAAGCGCTCGAACCTCTGATTTTGACGGTTTCGAAAAACGCCCAGGCTCAAAGGTCCCGGTATGGTATCGACTCGACAACTCGTGTTTTTTCAGAAAGTGGGCTGAATTAGACTTTAGGAGGAAAAGGAGATTTTTCTAAGCACCTAATAGTGCCTTAAGGGACCCATGGGGTATATGGTAAGCGCTCGGACCTCTAACTTTGACTTTTTCGAAAAACGCCCAGGCTCAAAGGTCCCGGTATGTCATCGACTCAACAACTCGTGGTTTTTCATAAAGTGGGCTGAATTAGCCTTTAGGAGGCAAAGGAGATGGTCTGAAATTGACTTTAGGAGGGAAAGGAGATAATTAAGCACATAATAGGGCCTTAGGTGACCCATGGGTTATGTGGTAAGCGCTAGGACCTCTAACTTTGACAGTTTCGAAAAACGCCCAGGCTAAAAGGTCTCGGTATGGCATCGACTAGACAACTCGTGTTTTTCAGAAAGTGGTCTGAAATTGACTTTAGGAGGGAAAGGAGATAATTTTAAGCACCTAATAGGGCCTTAAGGGACCCATGGTGTATGTTGTAAGCGCTCGAACCTCTGATTTTGACGGTTTCGAAAAACGCCCATGCTCAAAGGTCCCGGTATGGCATCGACTCGACAACTCGTGTTTTTTCAGAAAGTGCTGAAATGGCATTTAGGAGGCAAAGGGGATAGTTTTAAGCACCTAATAAGGCCTCAAGGGACCCATGGGGTATGTGGTAAGCACCCGGAACTGTAACTTTGACGGTTTCGAAAAACGCCCAGGCTCAAAGGTCCCGGTATGGTATCGACTCGACAACTCGTGTTTTTTCAGAAAGTGGGCTGAATTAGACTTTAGGAGGAAAAGGAGATTTTTCTAAGCACCTAATAGTGCCTTAAGGGACCCATGGGGTATATGGTAAGCGCTCGGACCTCTAACTTTGACTTTTTCGAAAAACGCCCAGGCTCAAAGGTCCCGGTATGTCATCGACTCGACAACTCGTGGTTTTTCATAAAGTGGGCTGAATTAGCCTTTAGGAGGCAAAGGAGATGGTTCTAAGCACCTAATAGGTCCTTAAGGGACCCATTGGGTATAAGGTAAGCGCTCGGACTTCTGAATTTGTCGGTTTCGAAAAATGCCCCAGCTCAAAGGTCCAGGTATGGCATCGACTCGACAACTCGTGTTTTTTCAGAAAGTAGGCTGAAATAGCCTTTAGGAAGAAAAGGAGATGGTGCTATGCACATAATAGGGCCTTAGGTGACCCATGGGTTATGTGGTAAGCGCTAGGACCTCTAACTTTGACGGTTTCGAAAAACGCCCAGGCTAAAAGGTCTCGGTATGGCATCGACTAGACAACTCGTGTTTTTCAGAAAGTGGTCTGAAATTGACTTTAGGAGGGAAAGGAGATAATTTTAAGCACCTAATAGGGCCTTAAGGGACCCATGGTGTATGTTGTAAGCGCTCGAACCTCTGATTTTGACGGTTTCGAAAAACGCCCATGCTCAAAGGTCCCGGTATGGCATCGACTCGACAACTCGTGTTTTTTCAGAAAGTGCTGAAATGGCATTTAGGAGGCAAAGGGGATAGTTTTAAGCACCTAATAAGGCCTCAAGGGACCCATGGGGTATGTGGTAAGCACCCGGAACTGTAACTTTGACGGTTTCGAAAAACACCCAGGCTCAAAGGTCCCGGTATGGTATCGACTCGACAACTCGTGTTTTTTCAGAAAGTGGGCTGAATTAGACTTTAGGAGGAAAAGGAGATTTTTCTAAGCACCTAATAGTGCCTTAAGGGACCCATGGGGTATATGGTAAGCGCTCGGACCTCTAACTTTGACTTTTTCGAAAAACGCCCAGGCTCAAAGGTCCCGGTATGTCATCGACTCGACAACTCGTGGTTTTTCATAAAGTGGGCTGAATTAGCCTTTAGGAGGCAAAGGAGATGGTTCTAAGCACCTAATAGGTCCTTAAGGGACCCATTGGGTATAAGGTAAGCGCTCGGACTTCTGAATTTGTCGGTTTCGAAAAATGCCCCAGCTCAAAGGTCCAGGTATGGCATCGACTCGACAACTCGTGTTTTTTCAGAAAGTAGGCTGAAATAGCCTTTAGGAAGAAAAGAAGATGGTGCTATGCACATAATAGGGCCTTAGGTGACCCATGGGTTATGTGGTAAGCGCTAGGACCTCTAACTTTGACGGTTTCGAAAAACGCCCAGGCTAAAAGGTCTCGGTATGGCATCGACTAGACAACTCGTGTTTTTCAGAAAGTGGTCTGAAATTGACTTTAGGAGGGAAAGGAGATAATTTTAAGCACCTAATAGGGCCTTAAGGGACCCATGGTGTATGTTGTAAGCGCTCGAACCTCTGATTTTGACGGTTTCGAAAAACGCCCATGCTCAAAGGTCCCGGTATGGCATCGACTCGACAACTCGTGTTTTTTCAGAAAGTGCTGAAATGGCATTTAGGAGGCAAAGGGGATAGTTTTAAGCACCTAATAAGGCCTCAAGGGACCCATGGGGTATGTGGTAAGCACCCGGAACTGTAACTTTGACGGTTTCGAAAAACGCCCAGGCTCAAAGGTCCCGGTATGGTATCGACTCGACAACTCGTGTTTTTTCAGAAAGTGGGCTGAATTAGACTTTAGGAGGAAAAGGAGATTTTTCTAAGCACCTAATAGTGCCTTAAGGGACCCATGGGGTATATGGTAAGCGCTCGGACCTCTAACTTTGACTTTTTCGAAAAACGCCCAGGCTCAAAGGTCCCGGTATGTCATCGACTCGACAACTCGTGGTTTTTCATAAAGTGGGCTGAATTAGCCTTTAGGAGGCAAAGGAGATGGTTCTAAGCACCTAATAGGTCCTTAAGGGACCCATTGGGTATAAGGTAAGCGCTCGGACTTCTGAATTTGTCGGTTTCGAAAAATGCCCCAGCTCAAAGGTCCAGGTATGGCATCGACTCGACAACTCGTGTTTTTTCAGAAAGTAGGCTGAAATAGCCTTTAGGAAGAAAAGGAGATGGTGCTATGCACATAATAGGGCCTTAGGTGACCCATGGGTTATGTGGTAAGCGCTAGGACCTCTAACTTTGACGGTTTCGAAAAACGCCCAGGCTAAAAGGTCTCGGTATGGCATCGACTAGACAACTCGTGTTTTTCAGAAAGTGGTCTGAAATTGACTTTAGGAGGGAAAGGAGATAATTTTAAGCACCTAATAGGGCCTTAAGGGACCCATGGTGTATGTTGTAAGCGCTCGAACCTCTGATTTTGACGGTTTCGAAAAACGCCCATGCTCAAAGGTCCCGGTATGGCATCGACTCGACAACTCGTGTTTTTTCAGAAAGTGCTGAAATGGCATTTAGGAGGCAAAGGGGATAGTTTTAAGCACCTAATAAGGCCTCAAGGGACCCATGGGGTATGTGGTAAGCACCCGGAACTGTAACTTTGACGGTTTCGAAAAACGCCCAGGCTCAAAGGTCCCGGTATGGTATCGACTCGACAACTCGTGTTTTTTCAGAAAGTGGGCTGAATTAGACTTTAGGAGGAAAAGGAGATTTTTCTAAGCACCTAATAGTGCCTTAAGGGACCCATGGGGTATATGGTAAGCGCTCGGACCTCTAACTTTGACTTTTTCGAAAAACGCCCAGGCTCAAAGGTCCCGGTATGTCATCGACTCGACAACTCGTGGTTTTTCATAAAGTGGGCTGAATTAGCCTTTAGGAGGCAAAGGAGATGGTTCTAAGCACCTAATAGGTCCTTAAGGGACCCATTGGGTATAAGGTAAGCGCTCGGACTTCTGAATTTGTCGGTTTCGAAAAATGCCCCAGCTCAAAGGTCCAGGTATGGCATCGACTCGACAACTCGTGTTTTTTCAGAAAGTAGGCCTGAAATAGCCTTTAGGAAGAAAAGGAGATGGTGCTATGCACATAATAGGGCCTTAGGTGACCCATGGGTTATGTGGTAAGCGCTAGGACCTCTAACTTTGACGGTTTCGAAAAACGCCCAGGCTAAAAGGTCTCGGTATGGCATCGACTAGACAACTCGTGTTTTTCAGAAAGTGGTCTGAAATTGACTTTAGGAGGGAAAGGAGATAATTTTAAGCACCTAATAGGGCCTTAAGGGACCCATGGTGTATGTTGTAAGCGCTCGAACCTCTGATTTTGACGGTTTCGAAAAACGCCCATGCTCAAAGGTCCCGGTATGGCATCGACTCGACAACTCGTGTTTTTTCAGAAAGTGCTGAAATGGCATTTAGGAGGCAAAGGGGATAGTTTTAAGCACCTAATAAGGCCTCAAGGGACCCATGGGGTATGTGGTAAGCACCCGGAACTATAACTTTGACGGTTTCGAAAAACGCCCAGGCTCAAAGGTCCCGGTATGGTATCGACTCGACAACTCGTGTTTTTTCAGAAAGTGGGCCTGAATTAGACTTTAGGAGGAAAAGGAGATTTTTCTAAGCACCTAATAGTGCCTTAAGGGACCCATGGGGTATATGGTAAGCGCTCGGACCTCTAACTTTGACTTTTTCGAAAAACGCCCAGGCTCAAAGGTCCCGGTATGTCATCGACTCGACAACTCGTGGTTTTTCATAAAGTGGGCTGAATTAGCCTTTAGGAGGCAAAGGAGATGGTTCTAAGCACCTAATAGGTCCTTAAGGGACCCATTGGGTATAAGGTAAGCGCTCGGACTTCTGAATTTGTCGGTTTCGAAAAATGCCCCAGCTCAAAGGTCCAGGTATGGCATCGACTCGACAACTCGTGTTTTTTCAGAAAGTAGGCTGAAATAGCCTTTAGGAAGAAAAGGAGATGGTGCTATGCACATAATAGGGCCTTAGGTGACCCATGGGTTATGTGGTAAGCGCTAGGACCTCTAACTTTGACGGTTTCGAAAAACGCCCAGGCTAAAAGGTCTCGGTATGGCATCGACTAGACAACTCGTGTTTTTCAGAAAGTGGTCTGAAATTGACTTTAGGAGGGAAAGGAGATAATTTTAAGCACCTAATAGGGCCTTAAGGGACCCATGGTGTATGTTGTAAGCGCTCGAACCTCTGATTTTGACGGTTTCGAAAAACGCCCATGCTCAAAGGTCCCGGTATGGCATCGACTCGACAACTCGTGTTTTTTCAGAAAGTGCTGAAATGGCATTTAGGAGGCAAAGGGGATAGTTTTAAGCACCTAATAAGGCCTCAAGGGACCCATGGGGTATGTGGTAAGCACCCGGAACTATAACTTTGACGGTTTCGAAAAACGCCCAGGCTCAAAGGTCCCGGTATGGTATCGACTCGACAACTCGTGTTTTTTCAGAAAGTGGGCTGAATTAGACTTTAGGAGGAAAAGGAGATTTTTCTAAGCACCTAATAGTGCCTTAAGGGACCCATGGGGTATATGGTAAGCGCTCGGACCTCTAACTTTGACTTTTTCGAAAAACGCCCAGGCTCAAAGGTCCCGGTATGTCATCGACTCGACAACTCGTGGTTTTTCATAAAGTGGGCTGAATTAGCCTTTAGGAGGCAAAGGAGATGGTTCTAAGCACCTAATAGGTCCTTAAGGGACCCATTGGGTATAAGGTAAGCGCTCGGACTTCTGAATTTGTCGGTTTCGAAAAATGCCCCAGCTCAAAGGTCCAGGTATGGCATCGACTCGACAACTCGTGTTTTTTCAGAAAGTAGGCTGAAATAGCCTTTAGGAAGAAAAGGAGATGGTGCTATGCACATAATAGGGCCTTAGGTGACCCATGGGTTATGTGGTAAGCGCTAGGACCTCTAACTTTGACGGTTTCGAAAAACGCCCAGGCTAAAAGGTCTCGGTATGGCATCGACTAGACAACTCGTGTTTTTCAGAAAGTGGTCTGAAATTGACTTTAGGAGGGAAAGGAGATAATTTTAAGCACCTAATAGGGCCTTAAGGGACCCATGGTGTATGTTGTAAGCGCTCGAACCTCTGATTTTGACGGTTTCGAAAAACGCCCATGCTCAAAGGTCCCGGTATGGCATCGACTCGACAACTCGTGTTTTTTCAGAAAGTGCTGAAATGGCATTTAGGAGGCAAAGGGGATAGTTTTAAGCACCTAATAAGGCCTCAAGGGACCCATGGGGTATGTGGTAAGCACCCGGAACTGTAACTTTGACGGTTTCGAAAAACGCCCAGGCTCAAAGGTCCCGGTATGGTATCGACTCGACAACTCGTGTTTTTTCAGAAAGTGGGCTGAATTAGACTTTAGGAGGAAAAGGAGATTTTTCTAAGCACCTAATAGTGCCTTAAGGGACCCATGGGGTATATGGTAAGCGCTCGGACCTCTAACTTTGACTTTTTCGAAAAACGCCCAGGCTCAAAGGTCCCGGTATGTCATCGACTCGACAACTCGTGGTTTTTCATAAAGTGGGCTGAATTAGCCTTTAGGAGGCAAAGGAGATGGTTCTAAGCACCTAATAGGTCCTTAAGGGACCCATTGGGTATAAGGTAAGCGCTCGGACTTCTGAATTTGTCGGTTTCGAAAAATGCCCCAGCTCAAAGGTCCAGGTATGGCATCGACTCGACAACTCGTGTTTTTTCAGAAAGTAGGCTGAAATAGCCTTTAGGAAGAAAAGGAGATGGTGCTATGCACATAATAGGGCCTTAGGTGACCCATGGGTTATGTGGTAAGCGCTAGGACCTCTAACTTTGACGGTTTCGAAAAACGCCCAGGCTAAAAGGTCTCGGTATGGCATCGACTAGACAACTCGTGTTTTTCAGAAAGTGGTCTGAAATTGACTTTAGGAGGGAAAGGAGATAATTTTAAGCACCTAATAGGGCCTTAAGGGACCCATGGTGTATGTTGTAAGCGCTCGAACCTCTGATTTTGACGGTTTCGAAAAACGCCCATGCTCAAAGGTCCCGGTATGGCATCGACTCGACAACTCGTGTTTTTTCAGAAAGTGCTGAAATGGCATTTAGGAGGCAAAGGGGATAGTTTTAAGCACCTAATAAGGCCTCAAGGGACCCATGGGGTATGTGGTAAGCACCCGGAACTGTAACTTTGACGGTTTCGAAAAACGCCCAGGCTCAAAGGTCCCGGTATGGTATCGACTCGACAACTCGTGTTTTTTCAGAAAGTGGGCTGAATTAGACTTTAGGAGGAAAAGGAGATTTTTCTAAGCACCTAATAGTGCCTTAAGGGACCCATGGGGTATATGGTAAGCGCTCGGACCTCTAACTTTGACTTTTTCGAAAAACGCCCAGGCTCAAAGGTCCCGGTATGTCATCGACTCGACAACTCGTGGTTTTTCATAAAGTGGGCTGAATTAGCCTTTAGGAGGCAAAGGAGATGGTTCTAAGCACCTAATAGGTCCTTAAGGGACCCATTGGGTATAAGGTAAGCGCTCGGACTTCTGAATTTGTCGGTTTCGAAAAATGCCCCAGCTCAAAGGTCCAGGTATGGCATCGACTCGACAACTCGTGTTTTTTCAGAAAGTAGGCTGAAATAGCCTTTAGGAAGAAAAGGAGATGGTGCTATGCACATAATAGGGCCTTAGGTGACCCATGGGTTATGTGGTAAGCGCTAGGACCTCTAACTTTGACGGTTTCGAAAAACGCCCAGGCTAAAAGGTCTCGGTATGGCATCGACTAGACAACTCGTGTTTTTCAGAAAGTGGTCTGAAATTGACTTTAGGAGGGAAAGGAGATAATTTTAAGCACCTAATAGGGCCTTAAGGGACCCATGGTGTATGTTGTAAGCGCTCGAACCTCTGATTTTGACGGTTTCGAAAAACGCCCATGCTCAAAGGTCCCGGTATGGCATCGACTCGACAACTCGTGTTTTTTCAGAAAGTGCTGAAATGGCATTTAGGAGGCAAAGGGGATAGTTTTAAGCACCTAATAAGGCCTCAAGGGACCCATGGGGTATGTGGTAAGCACCCGGAACTGTAACTTTGACGGTTTCGAAAAACGCCCAGGCTCAAAGGTCCCGGTATGGTATCGACTCGACAACTCGTGTTTTTTCAGAAAGTGGGCTGAATTAGACTTTAGGAGGAAAAGGAGATTTTTCTAAGCACCTAATAGTGCCTTAAGGGACCCATGGGGTATATGGTAAGCGCTCGGACCTCTAACTTTGACTTTTTCGAAAAACGCCCAGGCTCAAAGGTCCCGGTATGTCATCGACTCGACAACTCGTGGTTTTTCATAAAGTGGGCTGAATTAGCCTTTAGGAGGCAAAGGAGATGGTTCTAAGCACCTAATAGGTCCTTAAGGGACCCATTGGGTATAAGGTAAGCGCTCGGACTTCTGAATTTGTCGGTTTCGAAAAATGCCCCAGCTCAAAGGTCCAGGTATGGCATCGACTCGACAACTCGTGTTTTTTCAGAAAGTAGGCTGAAATAGCCTTTAGGAAGAAAAGGAGATGGTGCTATGCACATAATAGGGCCTTAGGTGACCCATGGGTTATGTGGTAAGCGCTAGGACCTCTAACTTTGACGGTTTCGAAAAACGCCCAGGCTAAAAGGTCTCGGTATGGCATCGACTAGACAACTCGTGTTTTTCAGAAAGTGGTCTGAAATTGACTTTAGGAGGGAAAGGAGATAATTTTAAGCACCTAATAGGGCCTTAAGGGACCCATGGTGTATGTTGTAAGCGCTCGAACCTCTGATTTTGACGGTTTCGAAAAACGCCCATGCTCAAAGGTCCCGGTATGGCATCGACTCGACAACTCGTGTTTTTTCAGAAAGTGCTGAAATGGCATTTAGGAGGCAAAGGGGATAGTTTTAAGCACCTAATAAGGCCTCAAGGGACCCATGGGGTATGTGGTAAGCACCCGGAACTGTAACTTTGACGGTTTCGAAAAACGCCCAGGCTCAAAGGTCCCGGTATGGTATCGACTCGACAACTCGTGTTTTTTCAGAAAGTGGGCTGAATTAGACTTTAGGAGGAAAAGGAGATTTTTCTAAGCACCTAATAGTGCCTTAAGGGACCCATGGGGTATATGGTAAGCGCTCGGACCTCTAACTTTGACTTTTTCGAAAAACGCCCAGGCTCAAAGGTCCCGGTATGTCATCGACTCGACAACTCGTGGTTTTTCATAAAGTGGGCTGAATTAGCCTTTAGGAGGCAAAGGAGATGGTTCTAAGCACCTAATAGGTCCTTAAGGGACCCATTGGGTATAAGGTAAGCGCTCGGACTTCTGAATTTGTCGGTTTCGAAAAATGCCCCAGCTCAAAGGTCCAGGTATGGCATCGACTCGACAACTCGTGTTTTTTCAGAAAGTAGGCTGAAATAGCCTTTAGGAAGAAAAGGAGATGGTGCTATGCACATAATAGGGCCTTAGGTGACCCATGGGTTATGTGGTAAGCGCTAGGACCTCTAACTTTGACGGTTTCGAAAAACGCCCAGGCTAAAAGGTCTCGGTATGGCATCGACTAGACAACTCGTGTTTTTCAGAAAGTGGTCTGAAATTGACTTTAGGAGGGAAAGGAGATAATTTTAAGCACCTAATAGGGCCTTAAGGGACCCATGGTGTATGTTGTAAGCGCTCGAACCTCTGATTTTGACGGTTTCGAAAAACGCCCATGCTCAAAGGTCCCGGTATGGCATCGACTCGACAACTCGTGTTTTTTCAGAAAGTGCTGAAATGGCATTTAGGAGGCAAAGGGGATAGTTTTAAGCACCTAATAAGGCCTCAAGGGACCCATGGGGTATGTGGTAAGCACCCGGAACTGTAACTTTGACGGTTTCGAAAAACGCCCAGGCTCAAAGGTCCCGGTATGGTATCGACTCGACAACTCGTGTTTTTTCAGAAAGTGGGCTGAATTAGACTTTAGGAGGAAAAGGAGATTTTTCTAAGCACCTAATAGTGCCTTAAGGGACCCATGGGGTATATGGTAAGCGCTCGGACCTCTAACTTTGACTTTTTCGAAAAACGCCCAGGCTCAAAGGTCCCGGTATGTCATCGACTCGACAACTCGTGGTTTTTCATAAAGTGGGCTGAATTAGCCTTTAGGAGGCAAAGGAGATGGTTCTAAGCACCTAATAGGTCCTTAAGGGACCCATTGGGTATAAGGTAAGCGCTCGGACTTCTGAATTTGTCGGTTTCGAAAAATGCCCCAGCTCAAAGGTCCAGGTATGGCATCGACTCGACAACTCGTGTTTTTTCAGAAAGTAGGCTGAAATAGCCTTTAGGAAGAAAAGGAGATGGTGCTATGCACATAATAGGGCCTTAGGTGACCCATGGGTTATGTGGTAAGCGCTAGGACCTCTAACTTTGACGGTTTCGAAAAACGCCCAGGCTAAAAGGTCTCGGTATGGCATCGACTAGACAACTCGTGTTTTTTCAGAAAGTGGTCTGAAATTGACTTTAGGAGGGAAAGGAGATAATTTTAAGCACCTAATAGGGCCTTAAGGGACCCATGGTGTATGTTGTAAGCGCTCGAACCTCTGATTTTGACGGTTTCGAAAAACGCCCATGCTCAAAGGTCCCGGTATGGCATCGACTCGACAACTCGTGTTTTTTCAGAAAGTGCTGAAATGGCATTTAGGAGGCAAAGGGGATAGTTTTAAGCACCTAATAAGGCCTCAAGGGACCCATGGGGTATGTGGTAAGCACCCGGAACTATAACTTTGACGGTTTCGAAAAACGCCCAGGCTCAAAGGTCCCGGTATGGTATCGACTCGACAACTCGTGTTTTTTCAGAAAGTGGGCTGAATTAGACTTTAGGAGGAAAAGGAGATTTTTCTAAGCACCTAATAGTGCCTTAAGGGACCCATGGGGTATATGGTAAGCGCTCGGACCTCTAACTTTGACTTTTTCGAAAAACGCCCAGGCTCAAAGGTCCCGGTATGTCATCGACTCGACAACTCGTGGTTTTTCATAAAGTGGGCTGAATTAGCCTTTAGGAGGCAAAGGAGATGGTTCTAAGCACCTAATAGGTCCTTAAGGGACCCATTGGGTATAAGGTAAGCGCTCGGACTTCTGAATTTGTCGGTTTCGAAAAATGCCCCAGCTCAAAGGTCCAGGTATGGCATCGACTCGACAACTCGTGTTTTTTCAGAAAGTAGGCTGAAATAGCCTTTAGGAAGAAAAGGAGATGGTGCTATGCACATAATAGGGCCTTAGGTGACCCATGGGTTATGTGGTAAGCGCTAGGACCTCTAACTTTGACGGTTTCGAAAAACGCCCAGGCTAAAAGGTCTCGGTATGGCATCGACTAGACAACTCGTGTTTTTCAGAAAGTGGTCTGAAATTGACTTTAGGAGGGAAAGGAGATAATTTTAAGCACCTAATAGGGCCTTAAGGGACCCATGGTGTATGTTGTAAGCGCTCGAACCTCTGATTTTGACGGTTTCGAAAAACGCCCATGCTCAAAGGTCCCGGTATGGCATCGACTCGACAACTCGTGTTTTTTCAGAAAGTGCTGAAATGGCATTTAGGAGGCAAAGGGGATAGTTTTAAGCACCTAATAAGGCCTCAAGGGACCCATGGGGTATGTGGTAAGCACCCGGAACTATAACTTTGACGGTTTCGAAAAACGCCCAGGCTCAAAGGTCCCGGTATGGTATCGACTCGACAACTCGTGTTTTTTCAGAAAGTGGGCTGAATTAGACTTTAGGAGGAAAAGGAGATTTTTCTAAGCACCTAATAGTGCCTTAAGGGACCCATGGGGTATATGGTAAGCGCTCGGACCTCTAACTTTGACTTTTTCGAAAAACGCCCAGGCTCAAAGGTCCCGGTATGTCATCGACTCGACAACTCGTGGTTTTTCATAAAGTGGGCTGAATTAGCCTTTAGGAGGCAAAGGAGATGGTTCTAAGCACCTAATAGGTCCTTAAGGGACCCATTGGGTATAAGGTAAGCGCTCGGACTTCTGAATTTGTCGGTTTCGAAAAATGCCCCAGCTCAAAGGTCCAGGTATGGCATCGACTCGACAACTCGTGTTTTTTCAGAAAGTAGGCTGAAATAGCCTTTAGGAAGAAAAGGAGATGGTGCTATGCACATAATAGGGCCTTAGGTGACCCATGGGTTATGTGGTAAGCGCTAGGACCTCTAACTTTGACGGTTTCGAAAAACGCCCAGGCTAAAAGGTCTCGGTATGGCATCGACTAGACAACTCGTGTTTTTCAGAAAGTGGTCTGAAATTGACTTTAGGAGGGAAAGGAGATAATTTTAAGCACCTAATAGGGCCTTAAGGGACCCATGGTGTATGTTGTAAGCGCTCGAACCTCTGATTTTGACGGTTTCGAAAAACGCCCATGCTCAAAGGTCCCGGTATGGCATCGACTCGACAACTCGTGTTTTTTCAGAAAGTGCTGAAATGGCATTTAGGAGGCAAAGGGGATAGTTTTAAGCACCTAATAAGGCCTCAAGGGACCCATGGGGTATGTGGTAAGCACCCGGAACTGTAACTTTGACGGTTTCGAAAAACGCCCAGGCTCAAAGGTCCCGGTATGGTATCGACTCGACAACTCGTGTTTTTTCAGAAAGTGGGCTGAATTAGACTTTAGGAGGAAAAGGAGATTTTTCTAAGCACCTAATAGTGCCTTAAGGGACCCATGGGGTATATGGTAAGCGCTCGGACCTCTAACTTTGACTTTTTCGAAAAACGCCCAGGCTCAAAGGTCCCGGTATGTCATCGACTCGACAACTCGTGGTTTTTCATAAAGTGGGCTGAATTAGCCTTTAGGAGGCAAAGGAGATGGTTCTAAGCACCTAATAGGTCCTTAAGGGACCCATTGGGTATAAGGTAAGCGCTCGGACTTCTGAATTTGTCGGTTTCGAAAAATGCCCCAGCTCAAAGGTCCAGGTATGGCATCGACTCGACAACTCGTGTTTTTTCAGAAAGTAGGCTGAAATAGCCTTTAGGAAGAAAAGGAGATGGTGCTATGCACATAATAGGGCCTTAGGTGACCCATGGGTTATGTGGTAAGCGCTAGGACCTCTAACTTTGACGGTTTCGAAAAACGCCCAGGCTAAAAGGTCTCGGTATGGCATCGACTAGACAACTCGTGTTTTTCAGAAAGTGGTCTGAAATTGACTTTAGGAGGGAAAGGAGATAATTTTAAGCACCTAATAGGGCCTTAAGGGACCCATGGTGTATGTTGTAAGCGCTCGAACCTCTGATTTTGACGGTTTCGAAAAACGCCCATGCTCAAAGGTCCCGGTATGGCATCGACTCGACAACTCGTGTTTTTTCAGAAAGTGCTGAAATGGCATTTAGGAGGCAAAGGGGATAGTTTTAAGCACCTAATAAGGCCTCAAGGGACCCATGGGGTATGTGGTAAGCACCCGGAACTATAACTTTGACGGTTTCGAAAAACGCCCAGGCTCAAAGGTCCCGGTATGGTATCGACTCGACAACTCGTGTTTTTTCAGAAAGTGGGCTGAATTAGACTTTAGGAGGAAAAGGAGATTTTTCTAAGCACCTAATAGTGCCTTAAGGGACCCATGGGGTATATGGTAAGCGCTCGGACCTCTAACTTTGACTTTTTCGAAAAACGCCCAGGCTCAAAGGTCCCGGTATGTCATCGACTCGACAACTCGTGGTTTTTCATAAAGTGGGCTGAATTAGCCTTTAGGAGGCAAAGGAGATGGTTCTAAGCACCTAATAGGTCCTTAAGGGACCCATTGGGTATAAGGTAAGCGCTCGGACTTCTGAATTTGTCGGTTTCGAAAAATGCCCCAGCTCAAAGGTCCAGGTATGGCATCGACTCGACAACTCGTGTTTTTTCAGAAAGTAGGCTGAAATAGCCTTTAGGAAGAAAAGGAGATGGTGCTATGCACATAATAGGGCCTTAGGTGACCCATGGGTTATGTGGTAAGCGCTAGGACCTCTAACTTTGACGGTTTCGAAAAACGCCCAGGCTAAAAGGTCTCGGTATGGCATCGACTAGACAACTCGTGTTTTTCAGAAAGTGGTCTGAAATTGACTTTAGGAGGGAAAGGAGATAATTTTAAGCACCTAATAGGGCCTTAAGGGACCCATGGTGTATGTTGTAAGCGCTCGAACCTCTGATTTTGACGGTTTCGAAAAACGCCCATGCTCAAAGGTCCCGGTATGGCATCGACTCGACAACTCGTGTTTTTTCAGAAAGTGCTGAAATGGCATTTAGGAGGCAAAGGGGATAGTTTTAAGCACCTAATAAGGCCTCAAGGGACCCATGGGGTATGTGGTAAGCACCCGGAACTATAACTTTGACGGTTTCGAAAAACGCCCAGGCTCAAAGGTCCCGGTATGGTATCGACTCGACAACTCGTGTTTTTTCAGAAAGTGGGCTGAATTAGACTTTAGGAGGAAAAGGAGATTTTTCTAAGCACCTAATAGTGCCTTAAGGGACCCATGGGGTATATGGTAAGCGCTCGGACCTCTAACTTTGACTTTTTCGAAAAACGCCCAGGCTCAAAGGTCCCGGTATGTCATCGACTCGACAACTCGTGGTTTTTCATAAAGTGGGCTGAATTAGCCTTTAGGAGGCAAAGGAGATGGTTCTAAGCACCTAATAGGTCCTTAAGGGACCCATTGGGTATAAGGTAAGCGCTCGGACTTCTGAATTTGTCGGTTTCGAAAAATGCCCCAGCTCAAAGGTCCAGGTATGGCATCGACTCGACAACTCGTGTTTTTTCAGAAAGTAGGCTGAAATAGCCTTTAGGAAGAAAAGGAGATGGTGCTATGCACATAATAGGGCCTTAGGTGACCCATGGGTTATGTGGTAAGCGCTAGGACCTCTAACTTTGACGGTTTCGAAAAACGCCCAGGCTAAAAGGTCTCGGTATGGCATCGACTAGACAACTCGTGTTTTTCAGAAAGTGGTATGAAATTGACTTTAGGAGGGAAAGGAGATAATTTTAAGCACCTAATAGGGCCTTAAGGGACCCATGGTGTATGTTGTAAGCGCTCGAACCTCTGATTTTGACGGTTTCGAAAAACGCCCATGCTCAAAGGTCCCGGTATGGCATCGACTCGACAACTCGTGTTTTTTCAGAAAGTGCTGAAATGGCATTTAGGAGGCAAAGGGGATAGTTTTAAGCACCTAATAAGGCCTCAAGGGACCCATGGGGTATGTGGTAAGCACCCGGAACTATAACTTTGACGGTTTCGAAAAACGCCCAGGCTCAAAGGTCCCGGTATGGTATCGACTCGACAACTCGTGTTTTTTCAGAAAGTGGGCTGAATTAGACTTTAGGAGGAAAAGGAGATTTTTCTAAGCACCTAATAGTGCCTTAAGGGACCCATGGGGTATATGGTAAGCGCTCGGACCTCTAACTTTGACTTTTTCGAAAAACGCCCAGGCTCAAAGGTCCCGGTATGTCATCGACTCGACAACTCGTGGTTTTTCATAAAGTGGGCTGAATTAGCCTTTAGGAGGCAAAGGAGATGGTTCTAAGCACCTAATAGGTCCTTAAGGGACCCATTGGGTATAAGGTAAGCGCTCGGACTTCTGAATTTGTCGGTTTCGAAAAATGCCCCAGCTCAAAGGTCCAGGTATGGCATCGACTCGACAACTCGTGTTTTTTCAGAAAGTAGGCTGAAATAGCCTTTAGGAAGAAAAGGAGATGGTGCTATGCACATAATAGGGCCTTAGGTGACCCATGGGTTATGTGGTAAGCGCTAGGACCTCTAACTTTGACGGTTTCGAAAAACGCCCAGGCTAAAAGGTCTCGGTATGGCATCGACTAGACAACTCGTGTTTTTCAGAAAGTGGTCTGAAATTGACTTTAGGAGGGAAAGGAGATAATTTTAAGCACCTAATAGGGCCTTAAGGGACCCATGGTGTATGTTGTAAGCGCTCGAACCTCTGATTTTGACGGTTTCGAAAAACGCCCATGCTCAAAGGTCCCGGTATGGCATCGACTCGACAACTCGTGTTTTTTCAGAAAGTGCTGAAATGGCATTTAGGAGGCAAAGGAGATAGTTTTAAGCACCTAATAAGGCCTCAAGGGACCCATGGGGTATGTGGTAAGCACCCGGAACTATAACTTTGACGGTTTCGAAAAACGCCCAGGCTCAAAGGTCCCGGTATGGTATCGACTCGACAACTCGTGTTTTTTCAGAAAGTGGGCTGAATTAGACTTTAGGAGGAAAAGGAGATTTTTCTAAGCACCTAATAGTGCCTTAAGGGACCCATGGGGTATATGGTAAGCGCTCGGACCTCTAACTTTGACTTTTTCGAAAAACGCCTAGGCTCAAAGGTCCCGGTATGTCATCGACTCGACAACTCGTGGTTTTTCATAAAGTGGGCTGAATTAGCCTTTAGGAGGCAAAGGAGATGGTTCTAAGCACCTAATAGGTCCTTAAGGGACCCATTGGGTATAAGGTAAGCGCTCGGACTTCTGAATTTGTCGGTTTCGAAAAATGCCCCAGCTCAAAGGTCCAGGTATGGCATCGACTCGACAACTCGTGTTTTTTCAGAAAGTAGGCTGAAATAGCCTTTAGGAAGAAAAGGAGATGGTTCTATGCACATAATAGGGCCTTAGGTGACCCATGGGTTATGTTGTAAGCGCTCGGACTTCTGATTTTGACGGTTTCGAAAAACGCCCATGCTCAAAGGTCCCGGTATGGCATCGACTCGACAACTCGTGTTTTTTCAGAAAGTGCTGAAATGGCATTTAGGAGGCAAAGGGGATAGTTTTAAGCACCTAATAAGGCCTTAAGGGACCCATGGGGTATGTGGTAAGCACTCGGAACTATAACTTTGACGGTTTCGAAAAACGCCCAGGCTCAAAGGTCCCGGTATGGTATCGACTCGACAACTCGTGTTTTTTCAGAAAGTGGGCTGAATTAGACTTTAGGAGGAAAAGGAGATTTTTGTAAGCACCTAATAGTGCCTTAAGGGACCCATGGGGTATATGGTAAGCGCTCGGACCTCTAACTTTGACTTTTTCGAAAAACGCACAGGCTCAAAGGTCCCGGTATGTCATCGACTCGACAACTCGTGGTTTTTCATAAAGTGGGCTGAATTAGCCTTTAGGAGGCAAAGGAGATGGTTCTAAGCACCTAATAGGTCCTTAAGGGACCCATTGGGTATCAGGTAAGCGCTCGGACTTCTGAATTTGTCGGTTTCGAAAAATGCCCCAGCTCAAAGGTCCAGGTATGGCATCGACTCGACAACTCGTGTTTTTTCAGAAAGTAGGCTGAAATAGCCTTTAGGAAGAAAAGGAGATGGTGCTATGCACATAATAGGGCCTTAGGTGACCCATGGGTTATGTGGTAAGCGCTAGGACCTCTAACTTTGATGGTTTCGAAAAACGCCCAGGCTAAAAGGTCTCGGTATGGCATCGACTAGACAACTCGTGTTTTTCAGAAAGTGGGCTGAAATTCACTTTAGGAGGGAAAGGAGATAATTTTAAGCACCTAATAGGGCCTTAAGGGACCCATGGTGTATGTTGTAAGCGCTCGAACCTCTGACTTTGACGGTTTCGAAAAACGCCCATGCTCAAAGGTCCCGGTATGGCATCGACTCGACAACTCGTGTTTTTTCAGAAAGTGCTGAAATGGCATTTAGGAGGCAAAGGAGATAGTTTTAAGCACCTTATAAGGCCTAAAGGGACCCATGGGGTATGTGGAAAGAACCCGGACCTATAACTTTGACGGTTTTGAATAACGCCCAGGCTCAAAGGTCCAGGTAGGCATCGAATCAACAACTCGTGTTTTTTCAGAAAGTGGGCTCAATTAGAATTTAGGAGGAAACGGATATTGTTCTAAGCACCTAATAGTGCCTTAAGGGACCCATGGGGTATATAGTAAGCTCTCGGACCTCTAACTTTGACTGTTTCGAAAAACGTCGAGGCTCAAAGGTCCCGGTATGGCATCGACTCGACAACTCGTGTTTTTTCAGAAAGTGGGCTGAATTAGACTTTAGGAGGAAAAGGAGATTTTTCTAAGCACCTAATAGTGCCTTAAGGGACCCATGGGGTATATGGTAAGCGCTCGGACCTCTAACTTTGACTTTTTCGAAAAACGCCCAGGCTCAAAGGTCCCGGTATGTCATCGACTCGACAACTCGTGGTTTTTCATAAAGTGGGCTGAATTAGCCTTTAGGAGGCAAAGGAGATGGTTCTAAGCACCTAATAGGTCCTTAAGGGACCCATTGGGTATAAGGTAAGCGCTCGGACCTCTGAATTTGTCGGTTTCGAAAAATGCCCCAGCTCAAAGGTCCAGGTATGGCATCGACTCGACAACTAGTGTTTTTTCAGAAAGTAGGCTGAAATAGCCTTTAGGAAGAAAAGGAGATGGTTCTATGCACATAATAGGGCCTTAGGTGACCCATGGGTTATGTGGTAAGCGCTAGGACCTCTAACTTTGACGGTTTCGAAAAACGCCCAGGCTAAAAGGTCTCGGTATGTCATCGACTAGACAACTCGTGTTTTTCAGAAAGTGGGCTGAAATTGACTTTAGGAGGGAAAGGAGATAATTTTAAGCACCTAATAGGGCCTTAAGGGACCCATGGTGTATGTTGTAAGCGCTCGAACCTCTGACTTTGACGGTTTTGAAAAACGCCCATGCTCAAAGGTCCCGGTATGGCATCGACTCGACAACTCGTGTTTTTTCAGAAAGTGCTGAAATGTCATTTAGGAGGCAAAGGAGATAGTTTTAAGCACCTAATAAGGACTAAAGGGACCCATGGGGTATGTGGTAAGCACCCGGACCTATAACTTTGACGGTTTCGAATAACGCCCAGGCTCAAAGGTCCAATTAGGCATCGAATCGACAACTCGTGTTTTTTCAGAAAGTGGGCTGAATTAGAATTTAGGAGGAAAAGGATATTGTTCTAAGCACCTAATAGTGCCTTAAGGTACCCATGGGGTATATAGTAAGCTCTCGGACCTCTAACTTTGACTGTTTCGAAAAACGCCCAGGATCAAAGGTCCCGGTATGGCATCGACTCGACAACTCGTGTTTTTTCAGAAAGTGGGCTGAATTAGACTTTAGGAGGAAAAGATGATTTTTCTAAGGACCTAATAGTGCCTTAAGGGACCCATGGGGTTTATGGTAAGCGCTCGGACCTCTAACTTTGACGGTTTTGAAAAACGCCCATGCTCAAAGGTCCCGGTATGGCATCGACTCGACAACTCGTGTTTTTTCAGAAAGTGTTGAAATGTCATTTAGGAGGCAAAGGAGATAGTTTTAAGCACCTAATAAGGCCTAAAGGGACCAATGGGGTATGTGGTAAGCACCCGAACCTATAACTTTGACGGTTTCGAATAACGCCCAGGCTCAAAGGTCCAGGTAGGCATCGAATCGACAACTCGTGTTTTTTCAGAAAGTGGGCTGAATTAGAATTTAGGAGGAAAAGGATATTGTTCTAAGCACCTAATAGTGCCTTAAGGGACCCATGGGGTATATAGTAAGCTCTCGGACCTCTAACTTTGACTGTTTCGAAAAACGCCCAGGATCAAAGGTCCCGGTATGGCATCGACTCGACAACTCGTGTTTTTTCAGAAAGTGGGCTGAATTAGACTTTAGGAGGAAAAGGAGATTTTTCTAAGCACCTAATAGTGCCTTAAGGGACCCATGGGGTTTATGGTAAGCGCTCGGACCTCTAACTTTGACTTTTTCGAAAAACGCCCAGGCTCAAAGGTCCCGGCATGTCATCGACTCGACAACTCGTGGTTTTTCATAAAGTGGGCTGAATTAGCCTTTAGGAGGCAAAGGAGATGGTTATAAGCACCTAATAGGTCCTTAAGGGACCCATTGGGTATAAGGTAAGCGCTCGGACCTCTGAATTTGTCGGTTTCGAAAAATGCCCCAGCTCAAAGGTCCAGGTATGGCATCGACTCGACAACTCGTGTTTTTTCAGAAAGTAGGCTGAAATAGCCTTTAGGAAGAAAAGGAGATGGTGCTATGCACATAATAGGGCCTTAGGTGACCCATGGGTTATGTGGTAAGCGCTAGGACCTCTAACTTTGACGGTTTCGAAAAACGCCCAGGCTAAAAGGTCTCGGTATGGCATCGACTAGACAACTCGTGTTTTTCAGAAAGTGGGCTGAAATTGACTTTAGGAGGGAAAGGAGATAATTTAAAGCACCTAATAGGGCCTTAAGGGACCCATGGTGTATGTTGTAAGCGCTCGAACCTCTGACTTTGACGGTTTCGAAAAACGCCCATGCTCAAAGGTCCCGGTATGGCATCGACTCGACAACTCGTGTTTTTTCAGAAAGTGCTGAAATGGCATTTAGGAGGCAAAGGAGATAGTTTTAAGCACCTAATAAGGCCTCAAGGGACCCATGGGTTATGTGGTAAGCACCCGGACATATAACTTTGACGGTTTCGAATAACGCCCAGGCTCAAAGGTCCAGGTAGGTATCGAATCGACAACTCGTGTTTTTTCAGAAAGTGGGCTGAATTAGAATTTAGGAGGAAAAGGATATTGTTCTAAGCACCTAATAGTGCCTTAAGGAACCCATGGGGTATATAGTAAGCTCTCGGACCTCTAACTTTGACTGTTTCGAAAAACGCCCAGGCTCAAAGGTCCCGGTATGGCATCGACTCGACAACTCGTGTTTTTTCAGAAAGTGGGCTGAATTAGACTTTAGGAGGAAAAGGAGATTTTTCTAAGCACCTAATAGTGCCTTAAGGGACCCATGGGGTATATGGTAAGCGCTCGGACCTCTAACTTTGACTTTTTCGAAAAATGCCCAGGCTCAAAGGTCCCTGTATGTCATCGACTCGACAACTCGTGGTTTTTCATAAAGTGGGATAAATTAGCCTTTAGGAGGCAAAGGAGATGGTTCTAAGCACCTAATAGGTCCTTAAAGGACCCATTGGGTATAAGGTAAGCGCTCGGACTTCTGAATTTGTCGGTTTCGAAAAATGCCCCAGCTCAAAGGTCCAGGTATGGCATCGACTCGACAACTCGTGTTTTTTCAGAAAGTAGGCTGAAATAGCCTTTAGGAAGAAAAGGAGATGGTGCTATGCACATAATAGGGCCTTAGGTGACCCATGGGTTATGTGGTAAGCGCTAGAACCTCTAACTTTGACGGTTTCGAAAAACGCCCAGGCTAAAAGGTCTCGGTATGGCATCGACTAGACAACTCGTGTTTTTCAGAAAGTGGGCTGAAATTGACTTTAGGAGGGAAAGGAGATAATTTTAAGCACCTAATAGGGCCTTAAGGGACCCATGGTGTATGTTGTAAGCGCTCGAACCTCTGACTTTGACGGTTTTGAAAAACGCCCATGCTCAAAGGTCCCGGTATGGCATCGACTCGACAACTCGTGTTTTTTCAGAAAGTGCTGAAATGGCATTTAGGAGGCAAAGGAGATAGTTTTAAGCACCTAATAAGGCCTCAAGGGACCCATCGGTTATGTGGTAAGCATCCGAACCTATAAATTTGACGGTTTCGAATAACGCCCAGGCTCAAAGGTCCAGGTAGGCATCGAATCGACAACTCGTGTTTTTTCAGAAAGTGGGCTGAATTAGAATTTAGGAGGAAAAGGATATTGTTCTAAGCACCTAATAGTGCCTTAAGGGACCCATGGGGTATATAGTAAGCTCTCGGACCTCTAACTTTGACTGTTTCGAAAAACGCCCAGGCTCAAAGGTCCCGGTATGGCATCGACTCGACAACTCGTGTTTTTTCAGAAAGTGGGCTGAATTAGACTTTAGGAGGAAAAGGAGATTTTTCTAAGCACCTAATAGTGCCTTAAGGGACCCATGGGGTATATGGTAAGCGCTCGGACCTCTAACTTTGACTTTTTCGAAAAACGCCCAGGCTCAAAGGTCCCGGCATGTCATCGACTCGACAACTCGTGGTTTTTCATAAAGTGGGCTGAATTAGCCTTTAGGAGGCAAAGGAGATGGTTCTAAGCACCTAATAGGTCCTTAAGGGACCCATTGGGTATAAGGTAAGCGCTCGGACCTCTGAATTTGTCGGTTTCGAAAAATGCCCCAGCTCAAAGGTCCAGGTATGGCATCGACTCGACAACTCGTGTTTTTTCAGAAAGTAGGCTGAAATAGCCTTTAGGAAGAAAAGGAGATGGTGTTATGCACATAATAGGGCCTTAGGTGACCCATGGGTTATGTGGTAAGCGCTAGGACCTCTAACTTTGACGGTTTCGAAAAACGCCCAGGCTAAAAGGTCTCGGTATGGCATCGACTAGACAACTCGTGTTTTTCAGAAAGTGGGCTGAAATTGACTTTAGGAGGGAAAGGAGATAATTTTAAGCACCTAATAGGGCCTTAAGGGACCCATGGTGTATGTTTTAAGCGCTCGAACCTCTGACTTTGACGGTTTCGAAAAACGCCCATGCTCAAAGGTCCCGGTATGGCATCGACTCGACAACTCGTATTTTTTCAGAAAGTGCTGAGATGGCATTTAGGAGGCAAAGGAGATAGTTTTAAGCACCTAATAAGGCCTAAAGGGACCCATGGGGTATGTGGTAAGCACCCGGACCTATAACTTTGACTCTTTCGAAAAACGCCAAGGCTCAAAAGTCCCGGTACATCGAATCGACAACTCGTGTTTTTTCAGAAAGTGGGCTGAATTAGAATTTAGGAGGAAAAGGATATTGTTCTAAGCACCTAATAGTGCCTTAAGGGATCCATGGGGTATATGGTAAGCGCTCGGACCTCTAACTTTGACTTTTTCGAAAAACGCCCAGGCTCAAAGGTCCCGGTATGGCATCGACTCGACAACTCGTGTTTTTTCAGAAAGTGGGCTGAATTAGACTTTAGGAGGAAAAGGAGATTTTTCTAAGCACCTAATAGTGCCTTAAGGGACCCATGGGGTATATAGTAAGCTCTCGGACCTCTAACTTTGACTGTTTCGAAAAACGCCCAGGCTCAAAGGTCCCGGTATGGCATCGACTCGACAACTCGTGTTTTTCCAGAAAGTGGGCTGAATTAGACTTTAGGAGGAAAAGGAGATTTTTCTAAGCACCTAATAGTGCCTTAAGGGACCCATGGGGTATATGGTAAGCGCTCGGACCTCTAACTTTGACTTTTTCGAAAAACGCCTAGGCTCAAAGGTCCCGGTATGGCATCGACTCGACAACTCGTATTTTTTCAGAAAGTAGGCTAAAATAGCCTTTAGGAAGAAAAGGAGATGGTGCTATGCACATAATAGGGCCTTACGTGACCCATGGGTTATGTGGTAAGCGCTAGAACCTCTAACTTTGACGGTTATGAAAAACGCCCATGCTCAAAGGTCCCGGTATGGCATCGACTCGACAACTCGTGTTTTTTCAGAAAGTGCTGAAATGGCATTTAGGAGGCAAAGGAGATAGTTTTAAGCACCTAATAAGGCCTCAAGGGACCCATCGGTTATGTGGTAAGCATCCGAACCTATAACTTTGACGGTTTCGAATAACGCCCAGGCTCAAAGGTCCAGGTAGGCATCGAATCGACAACTCGTGTTTTTTCAGAAAGTGGGCTGAATTAGAATTTAGGAGGAAAAGGATATTGTTCTAAGCACCTAATAGTGCCTTAAGGGACCCATGGGGTATATAGTAAGCTCTCGGACCTCTATCTTTGACTGTTTCGAAAAACGCACAGGCTCAAAGGTCCCGGTATGGCATCAACTCGACAACTCGTGTTTTTTCAGAAAGTGGGCTGAATTAGACTTTCGGAGGAAAAGATTTTTCTAAGAACCTAATAGTGCCTTAAGGGACCCATGGGGTATATGGTAAGCGCTCGGACCTCTAACTTTGACTTTTTCGAAAAACGCCCAGACTCAAAGGTCCCGGCATGTCATCGACTCGACAACTCGTGGTTTTTCATAAAGTGGGCTGAATTAGCCTTTAGGAGGCAAAGGAGATGGTTCTAAGCACCTAATAGGTCCTTAAGGGACCCATTGGGTATAAGGTAAGCGCTCGGACCTCTGAATTTGTCGGTTTCGAAAAATGCCCCAGCTCAAAGGTCCAGGTATGGCATCGACTCGACAACTCATGTTTTTTCAGAAAGTAGGCTGAAATAGCCTTTAGGAAGAAAAGGAGATGGTGCTATGCACATAATAGGGCCTTAGGTGACCCATGGGTTATGTGGTAAGCGCTAGGACCTCTAACTTTGACGGTTTCGAAAAACGCCCAGGCTAAAAGGTCTCGGTATGGCATCGACTAGACAACTCGTGTTTTTCAGAAAGTGGGCTGAAATTGACTTTAGGAGGGAAAGGAGATAATTTTAAGCACCTAATAGGGCCTTAAGGGACCCATGGTGTATGTTTTAAGCGCTCGAACCTCTGACTTTGACGGTTTCGAAAAACGCCCATGCTCAAAGGTCCCGGTATGGCATCGACTCGACAACTCGTATTTTTTCAGAAAGTGCTGAGATGGCATTTAGGAGGCAAAGGAGATAGTTTTAGCCACCTAATAAGGCCTAAAGGGACCCATGGGGTATGTGGTAAGCACCCGGACATATAACTTTGACTCTTTCGAAAAACGCCAAGGCTCAAAGGTCCCGGTATGGCATCGACTCGACAACTCGTGTTTTTTCAGAAAGTGGGCTGAATTAGAATTTAGGAGGAAAAGGATATTGTTCTAAGCACCTAATAGTGCCTTAAGGGATCCATGGGGTATATGGTAAGCGCTCGGACCTCTAACTTTGACTTTTTCGAAAAACGCCCAGGCTCAAAGGTCCCGGTATGGCATCGACTCGACAACTCGTGTTTTTTCAGAAAGTGGGCTGAATTAGACTTTAGGAGGAAAAGGAGATTTTTCTAAGCACCTAATAGTGCCTTAAGGGACCCATGGGGTATATAGTAAGCTCTCGGACCTCTAACTTTGACTGTTTCGAAAAACGCCCAGGCTCAAAGGTCCCGGTATGGCATCGACTCGACAACTCGTGTTTTTTCAGAAAGTGGGCTGAATTAGACTTTAGGAGGAAAAGGAGATTTTTCTAAGCACCTAATAGTGCCTTAAGGGACCCATGGGGTATATGGTAAGCGCTCGGACCTCTAACTTTGACTTTTTCGAAAAACGCCCAGGCTCAAAGGTCCCGGCATGTCATCGACTCAACAACTCGTGGTTTTTCATAAAGTGGGCTGAATTAGCCTTTAGGAGGCAAAGGAGATGGTTCTAAGCACCTAATAGGTCCTTAAGGGACCCATTGGGTATAAGGTAAGCGCTCGGACCTCTGAATTTGTCGGTTTCGAAAAATGCCCCAGCTCAAAGGTCCAGGTATGGCATCGACTCGACAACTCATGTTTTTTCAGAAAGTAGGCTGAAATAGCCTTTAGGAAGAAAAGGAGATGGTGCTATGCACATAATAGGGCCTTAGGTGACCCATGGGTTATGTGGTAAGCGCTAGGACCTCTAACTTTGACGGTTTCGAAAAACGCCCAGGCTAAAAGGTCTCGGTATGGCATCGACTAGACAACTCGTGTTTTTCGGAAAGTGGGCTGAAATTGACTTTAGGAGGGAAAGGAGATAATTTTAAGCACCTAATAGGGCCTTAAGGGACCCATGGTGTATGTTGTAAGCGCTCGAACCTCTGACTTTGACGGTTTCGAAAAACGCCCATGCTCAAAGGTCCCGGTATGGCATCGACTCGACAACTCGTATTTTTTCAGAAAGTGCTGAGATGGCATTTAGGAGGCAAAGGAGATAGTTTTAAGCACCTAATAAGGCCTAAAGGGACCCATGGGGTATGTGGTAAGCACCCGGACCTATAACTTTGACTCTTTCGAAAAACGCCAAGGCTCAAAAGTCCCGGTATGGCATCGAATCGACAACTCGTGTTTTTTCAGAAAGTGGGCTGAATTAGAATTTAGGAGGAAAAGGATATTGTTCTAAGCACCTAATAGTGCCTTAAGGGATCCATGGGGTATATGGTAAGCGCTCGGACCTCTAACTTTGACTTTTTCGAAAAACGCCCAGGCTCAAAGGTCCTGGTATGGCATCGACTCGACAACTCGTGTTTTTTCAGAAAGTGGGCTGAATTAGACTTTAGGAGGAAAAGGAGATTTTTCTAAGCACCTAATAGTGCCTTAAGGGACCCATGGGGTATATAGTAAGCTCTCGGACCTCTAACTTTGACTGTTTCGAAAAACGCCCATGCTCAAAGGTCCCGGTATGGCATCGACTCGACAACTCGTATTTTTTCAGAAAGTGCTGAGATGGCATTTAGGAGGCAAAGGAGATAGTTTTAGCCACCTAATAAGGCCTAAAGGGACCCATGGGGTATGTGGTAAGCACCCGGACATATAACTTTGACTCTTTCGAAAAACGCCAAGGCTCAAAGGTCCCGGTATGGCATCGACTCGACAACTCGTGTTTTTTCAGAAAGTGGGCTGAATTAGAATTTAGGAGGAAAAGGATATTGTTCTAAGCACCTAATAGTGCCTTAAGGGATCCATGGGGTATATGGTAAGCGCTCGGACCTCTAACTTTGACTTTTTCGAAAAACGCCCAGGCTCAAGGTCCCGGTATGGCATCGACTCGACAACTCGTGTTTTTTCAGAAAGTGGGCTGAATTAGACTTTAGGAGGAAAAGGAGATTTTTCTAAGCACCTAATAGTGCCTTAAGGGACCCATGGGGTATATAGTAAGCTCTCGGACCTCTAACTTTGACTGTTTCGAAAAACGCCCAGGCTCAAAGGTCCCGGTATGGCATCGACTCGACAACTCGTGTTTTTTCAGAAAGTGGGCTGAATTAGACTTTAGGAGGAAAAGGAGATTTTTCTAAGCACCTAATAGTGCCTTAAGGGACCCATGGGGTATATGGTAAGCGCTCGGACCTCTAACTTTGACTTTTTCGAAAAACGCCCAGGCTCAAAGGTCCCGGCATGTCATCGACTCAACAACTCGTGGTTTTTCATAAAGTGGGCTGAATTAGCCTTTAGGAGGCAAAGGAGATGGTTCTAAGCACCTAATAGGTCCTTAAGGGACCCATTGGGTATAAGGTAAGCGCTCGGACCTCTGAATTTGTCGGTTTCAAAAAATGCCCCAGCTCAAAGGTCCAGGTATGGCATCGACTCGACAACTCATGTTTTTTCAGAAAGTAGGCTGAAATAGCCTTTAGGAAGAAAAGGAGATGGTGCTATGCACATAATAGGGCCTTAGGTGACCCATGGGTTATGTGGTAAGCGCTAGGACCTCTAACTTTGACGGTTTCGAAAAACGCCCAGGCTAAAAGGTCTCGGTATGGCATCGACTAGACAACTCGTGTTTTTCGGAAAGTGGGCTGAAATTGACTTTAGGAGGGAAAGGAGATAATTTTAAGCACCTAATAGGGCCTTAAGGGACCCATGGTGTATGTTGTAAGCGCTCGAACCTCTGACTTTGACGGTTTCGAAAAACGCCCATGCTCAAAGGTCCCGGTATGGCATCGACTCGACAACTCGTATTTTTTCAGAAAGTGCTGAGATGGCATTTAGGAGGCAAAGGAGATAGTTTTAAGCACCTAATAAGGCCTAAAGGGACCCATGGGGTATGTGGTAAGCACCCGGACCTATAACTTTGACTCTTTCGAAAAACGCCAAGGCTCAAAAGTCCCGGTATGGCATCGAATCGACAACTCGTGTTTTTTCAGAAAGTGGGCTGAATTAGAATTTAGGAGGAAAAGGATATTGTTCTAAGCACCTAATAGTGCCTTAAGGGATCCATGGGGTATATGGTAAGCGCTCGGACCTCTAACTTTGACTTTTTCGAAAAACGCCCAGGCTCAAAGGTCCTGGTATGGCATCGACTCGACAACTCGTGTTTTTTCAGAAAGTGGGCTGAATTAGACTTTAGGAGGAAAAGGAGATTTTTCTAAGCACCTAATAGTGCCTTAAGGGACCCATGGGGTATATAGTAAGCTCTCGGACCTCTAACTTTGACTGTTTCGAAAAACGCCCATGCTCAAAGGTCCCGGTATGGCATCGACTCGACAACTCGTATTTTTTCAGAAAGTGCTGAGATGGCATTTAGGAGGCAAAGGAGATAGTTTTAGCCACCTAATAAGGCCTAAAGGGACCCATGGGGTATGTGGTAAGCACCCGGACATATAACTTTGACTCTTTCGAAAAACGCCAAGGCTCAAAGGTCCCGGTATGGCATCGACTCGACAACTCGTGTTTTTTCAGAAAGTGGGCTGAATTAGAATTTAGGAGGAAAAGGATATTGTTCTAAGCACCTAATAGTGCCTTAAGGGATCCATGGGGTATATGGTAAGCGCTCGGACCTCTAACTTTGACTTTTTCGAAAAACGCCCAGGCTCAAGGTCCCGGTATGGCATCGACTCGACAACTCGTGTTTTTTCAGAAAGTGGGCTGAATTAGACTTTAGGAGGAAAAGGAGATTTTTCTAAGCACCTAATAGTGCCTTAAGGGACCCATGGGGTATATAGTAAGCTCTCGGACCTCTAACTTTGACTGTTTCGAAAAACGCCCAGGCTCAAAGGTCCCGGTATGGCATCGACTCGACAACTCGTGTTTTTTCAGAAAGTGGGCTGAATTAGACTTTAGGAGGAAAAGGAGATTTTTCTAAGCACCTAATAGTGCCTTAAGGGACCCATGGGGTATATGGTAAGCGCTCGGACCTCTAACTTTGACTTTTTCGAAAAACGCCCAGGCTCAAAGGTCCCGGCATGTCATCGACTCAACAACTCGTGGTTTTTCATAAAGTGGGCTGAATTAGCCTTTAGGAGGCAAAGGAGATGGTTCTAAGCACCTAATAGGTCCTTAAGGGACCCATTGGGTATAAGGTAAGCGCTCGGACCTCTGAATTTGTCGGTTTCAAAAAATGCCCCAGCTCAAAGGTCCAGGTATGGCATCGACTCGACAACTCATGTTTTTTCAGAAAGTAGGCTGAAATAGCCTTTAGGAAGAAAAGGAGATGGTGCTATGCACATAATAGGGCCTTAGGTGACCCATGGGTTATGTGGTAAGCGCTAGGACCTCTAACTTTGACGGTTTCGAAAAACGCCCAGGCTAAAAGGTCTCGGTATGGCATCGACTAGACAACTCGTGTTTTTCGGAAAGTGGGCTGAAATTGACTTTAGGAGGGAAAGGAGATAATTTTAAGCACCTAATAGGGCCTTAAGGGACCCATGGTGTATGTTGTAAGCGCTCGAACCTCTGACTTTGACGGTTTCGAAAAACGCCCATGCTCAAAGGTCCCGGTATGGCATCGACTCGACAACTCGTATTTTTTCAGAAAGTGCTGAGATGGCATTTAGGAGGCAAAGGAGATAGTTTTAAGCACCTAATAAGGCCTAAAGGGACCCATGGGGTATGTGGTAAGCACCCGGACCTATAACTTTGACTCTTTCGAAAAACGCCAAGGCTCAAAAGTCCCGGTATGGCATCGAATCGACAACTCGTGTTTTTTCAGAGAGTGGGCTGAATTAGAATTTAGGAGGAAAAGGATATTGTTCTAAGCACCTAATAGTGCCTTAAGGGATCCATGGGGTATATGGTAAGCGCTCGGACCTCTAACTTTGACTTTTTCAAAAAACGCCCAGGCTCAAAGGTCCCGGTATGGCATCGACTCGACAACTCGTGTTTTTTCAGAAAGTGGGCTGAAGTAGACTTTAGGAGGAAAAGGAGATTTTTCTAAGCACCTAATAGTGCCTTAAGGGACCCATGGGGTATATAGTAAGCTCTCGGACCTCTAACTTTGACTGTTTCGAAAAACGCCCAGGCTCAAAGGTCCCGGTATGGCATCGACTCGACAACTCGTGTTTTTTCAGAAAGTGGGCTGAATTAGACTTTAGGAGGAAAAGGAGATTTTTCTAAGCACCTAATAGTGCCTTAAGGGACCCATGGGGTATATGGTAAGCGCTCGGACCTCTAACTTTGACTTTTTCGAAAAACGCCTAGGCTCAAAGGTCCCGGTATGGCATCGACTCGACAACTCGTATTTTTTTAGAAAGTAGGCTAAAATAGCCTTTAGGAAGAAAAGGAGATGGTGCTATGCACATAATAGGGCCTTACGTGACCCATGGGTTATGTGGTAAGCGCTAGAACCTCTAACTTTGACGGTTTCGAAAAACGCCAAGGCTAAAAGGTCTCGGTATGGCATCGACTAGACAACTCGTGTTTTTCAGAAAGTGGGCTGAAATGGCATTTAGGAGGCAAAGGAGATAGTTTTAAGCACCTAATAAGGCCTCAAGGGACCCATCGGTTATGTGGTAAGCATCCGAACCTATAACTTTGACGGTTTCGAATAACGCCCAGGCTCAAAGGTCCAGGTAGGCATCGAATCGACAACTCGTGTTTTTTCAGAAAGTGGGCTGAATTAGAATTTAGGAGGAAAAGGATATTGTTCTAAGAACCTAATAGTGCCTTAAGGGACCCATGGGGTATATAGTAAGCACTCGGACCTCTAACTTTGACTGTTTCGAAAAACGCCCAGGCTCAAAGGTCCCGGTATGGCATCAACTCGACAACTCGTGTTTTTTCAGAAAGTGGGCTGAATTAGACTTTAGGAGGAAAAGATTTTTCTAAGCACCTAATAGTGCCTTAAGGGACCCATGGGGTATATGGTAAGCGCTCGGACCTCTAACTTTGACTTTTTCGAAAAACGCCCAGACTCAAAGGTCCCGGCATGTCATCGACTCAACAACTCGTGGTTTTTCATAAAGTGGGCTGAATTAGCCTTTAGGAGGCAAAGGAGATGGTTCTAAGCACCTAATAGGTCCTTAAGGGACCCATTGGGTATAAGGTAAGCGCTCGGACCTCTGAATTTGTCGGTTTCGAAAAATGCCCCAGCTCAAAGGTCCAGGTATGGCATCGACTCGACAACTCATGTTTTTTCAGAAAGTAGGCTGAAATAGCCTTTAGGAAGAAAAGGAGATGGTGCTATGCACATAATAGGGCCTTAGGTGACCCATGGGTTATGTGGTAAGCGCTAGGACCTCTAACTTTGACGGTTTCGAAAAACGCCCAGGCTAAAAGGTCTCGTTATGGCATCGACTAGACAACTCGTGTTTTTCGGAAAGTGGGCTGAAATTGACTTTAGGAGGGAAAGGAGATAATTTTAAGCACCTAATAGGGCCTTAAGGGACCCATGGTGTATGTTTTAAGCGCTCGAACCTCTGACTTTGACGGTTTCGAAAAACGCCCATGCTCAAAGGTCCCGGTATGGCATCGACTCGACAACTCGTATTTTTTCAGAAAGTGCTGAGATGGCATTTAGGAGGCAAAGGAGATAGTTTTAGCCACCTAATAAGGCCTAAAGGGACCCATGGGGTATGTGGTAAGCACCCGGACATATAACTTTGACTCTTTCGAAAAACGCCAAGGCTCAAAGGTCCCGGTATGGCATCGACTCGACAACTCGTGTTTTTTCAGAAAGTGGGCTGAATTAGAATTTAGGAGGAAAAGGATATTGTTCTAAGCACCTAATAGTGCCTTAAGGGATCCATGGGGTATATGGTAAGCGCTCGGACCTCTAACTTTGACTTTTTTGAAAAACGCCCAGGCTCAAAGGTCCCGGTATGGCATCGACTCGACAACTCGTGTTTTTTCAGAAAGTGGGCTGAATTAGACTTTAGGAGGAAAAGGAGATTTTTCTAAGCACCTAATAGTGCCTTAAGGGACCCATGGGGTATATAGTAAGCTCTCGGACCTCTAACTTTGACTGTTTCGAAAAACGCCCAGGCTCAAAGGTCCCGGTATGGCATCGACTCGACAACTCGTGTTTTTTCAGAAAGTGGGCTGAATTAGACTTTAGGAGGAAAAGGAGATTTTTCTAAGCACCTAATAGTGCCTTAAGGGACCCATGGGGTATATGGTAAGCGCTCGGACCTCTAACTTTGACTATTTCGAAAAACGCCCAGGCTCAAAGGTCCCGGCATGTCATCGACTCAACAACTCGTGGTTTTTCATAAAGTGGGCTGAATTAGCCTTTAGGAGGCAAAGGAGATGGTTCTAAGCACCTAATAGGTCCTTAAGGGACCCATTGGGTATAAGGTAAGCGCTCGGACCTCTGAATTTGTCGGTTTCAAAAAATGCCCCAGCTCAAAGGTCCAGGTATGGCATCGACTCGACAACTCATGTTTTTTCAGAAAGTAGGCTGAAATAGCCTTTAGGAAGAAAAGGAGATGGTGCTATGCACATAATAGGGCCTTAGGTGACCCATGGGTTATGTGGTAAGCGCTAGGACCTCTAACTTTGACGGTTTCGAAAAACGCCCAGGCTAAAAGGTCTCGGTATGGCATCGACTAGACAACTCGTGTTTTTCAGAAAGTGGGCTGAAATTGACTTTAGGAGGGAAAGGAGATAATTTTAAGCACCTAATAGGGCCTTAAGGGACCCATGGTGTATGTTGTAAGCGCTCGAACCTCTGACTTTGACGGTTTCGAAAAACGCCCATGCTCAAAGGTCCCGGTATGGCATCGACTCGACAACTCGTATTTTTTCAGAAAGTGCTGAGATGGCATTTAGGAGGTAACGGAGATAGTTTTAACCACCTAATAAGGCCTAAAGGGACCCATGGGGTATGTGGTAAGCACCCGGACCTATAACTTTGACTCTTTCGAAAAACGCCAAGGCTCAAAGGTCCCGGTATGGCATCGACTCGACAACTCGTGTTTTTTCAGAAAGTGGGCTGAATTAGAATTTAGAAGGAAAAGGATATTGTTATAAGCACCTAATAGTGCCTTAATGGATCCCTGGGGTATATGGTAAGCGCTCGGACCTCTAACTTTGACTTTTTCGAAAAACACCCAGGCTCAAAGGTCCCGGTATGGCATCGACTCGACAACTCGTGTTTTTTCAGAAAGTGGGCTGAATTAGACTTTAGGAGGAAAAGGAGATTTTTCTAAGCACCTAATAGTGCCTTAAGGGACCCATGGGGTATATAGTAAGCTCTCGGACCTCTAACTTTGACTGTTTCGAAAAACGCCCTGGCTCAAAGGTCCCGGTATGGCATCGACTCGACAACTCGTGTTTTTTCAGAAAGTGGGCTGAATTAGACTTTAGGAGGAAAAGGAGATTTTTCTAAGCACCTAATAGTGCCTTATGGGACCCATGGGGTATATGGTAAGCGCTCGGACCTCTAACTTTGACTTTTTCGAAAAACGCCCAGGCTCAAAGGTCCCGGCATGTCATCGACTCGACAACTCGTGGTTTTTCATAAAGTGGGCTGAATTAGCCTTTAGGAGGCAAAGGAGATGGTTCTAAGCACCTAATAGGTCCTTAAGGGACCCATAAGGTATAATGTAAGCGCTCGGACCTCTGAATTTATCGGTTTCGAAAAATGCCCCAACTCAAAGGTCCAGGTATGGCATCGACTCGAGAACTCGTGTTTTTTCAGAAAGTAGGCTAAAATAGCCTTTAGGAAGAAAAGGAGATGGTTCTATGCACATAATAGGGCCTTAGGTGACCCATGGGTTATGTGGTAAGCGCTAGGACCTCTAACTTTGACGGTTTCGAAAAACGCCCAGGCTAAAAGGTCTCGGTATGGCATCGACTAGACAACTCGTGTTTTTTCAGAAAGTGCTGAAATGGATTTAGGAGGCAAAGGAGATAGTTTTAAGCACCTAATAAGGCCTCAAGGGACCCATGGGGTATGTGGTAAGCACCCGGACATATAACTTTGACGGTTTCGAATAACACCCAGGCTCAAAGGTCCAGGTAGGCATCGAATCGTCAACTCGTGTTTTTTCAGAAAGTGGGCTGAATTAGAATTTAGGAGGAAAAGGATATTGTTCTAAGCACCTAATAGTGCCTTAAGGGACCCATGGGGTATATAGTAAGCTCTCGGACTTCTAACTTTGACTGTTTCGAAAAACGCCCAGGCTCAAAGGTCCCGGTATGGCATCGACTCGACAACTAGTGTTTTTTCAGAAAGTGGGCTGAATTAGACTTTAGGAGGAAAAGGAGATTTTTCTAAGCACCTAATAGTGCCTTAAGGGACCCATGGGGTATATGGTAAGCGCTCGGAAATCTAACTTTGACTGTTTCGAAAAATGCCCAGGCTCAAAGGTCCCGGTATGTCATCGACTCAACAACTCGTGGTTTTTCATAAAGTGGGGTGAATTAGCCTTTAGGAGGCAAAGGAGATGGTTCTAAGCACCTAATAGGTCCTTTAGGGACCCATTGGGTATAAGTTAAGCGCTCGGACTTCTGAATTTGTCGGTTTCGAAAAAATGCCCCAGCTCAAAGGTCCAGGTATGGCATCGACTCGACAACTCGTGTTTTTTCAGAGAGTAGGCTGAAATAGCCTTTAGGAAGAAAAGGAGATGGTTCTATGCACATAATAGGGCCTTAGTTGACCCATGGGTTATGTGGTAAGCGCTAGGACCTCTAACTTTGACGGTTTCGAAAAACGCCCGGGCGAAAAGGTTTCGGTATGGCATCGACTAGACAACTCGTGTTTTTCAGAAAGTGGGCTGAAATTGACTTTAGGAGGCAAAGGAGATAGTTTTAAGCACCTAATAAGGCCTCAAGGGACCCATGGGGTATGTGGTAAGCACCCGGACATATAACTTTGACGGTTTCGAATAACGCCCAGGCTCAAAGGTCCAGGTAGGCATCGAATCGACAACTCGTGTTTTTTCAGAAAGTGGGCTGAATTAGAATTTAGGAGGAAAAGGAAATTGTTCCAAGAACCTAATAGTGCCTTAAGGGACCCATGGGGTATATAGTAAGCTCTCGGACCTCTAACTTTGACTGTTTCGAAAAACGCCCAGGCTCAAAGGTCCCAGTATGGCATCGACTCGACAACTTGTGTTTTTTCAGAAAGTGGGCTGAATTAGACTTTAGGAGGAAAAGGAGGTTTTTCTAAGCACCTAATAGTGCCTTAAGGGACCTATGGGGTATATGGTAAGCGCTCGGACCTCTAACTTTGACTTTTTCGGAAAAACGCCCAGTCTCAAAGGTCCCGGTATGTCATCGACTCGACAACTCGTGGTTTTTCATAAAGTGGGCTGAATTAGCCTTTAGGAGGCAAAGGAGATGGTTCTAAGCACCTAATAGGTCCTTAAGGGACCCATTGGGTATAAGGTAAGCGCTCGGACTTCTGAATTTGTCGGTTTCGAAAAATGCCCCTGCTCAAAGGTCCAAGTATGGCATCGACTCGACAACTCGTGTTTTTTCAGAAAGTAGGCTGAAATAGCCTTTAGGAAGAAAAGGAGATGGTTCTATGCACCTAATAGTGCCTTAAGGGACCTATGGGGTTTATGGTAAGCGCTCGGACCTCTAACTTTGACTTTTTCGAAAAACGCCCAGGCTCAAAGGTCCCGTCATGTCATCGACTCGACAACTCGTGGTTATTCATAAAGTGGGCTGAATTAGCCTTTAGGCGGCAAAGGAGATGGTTCTAAGCACCTAATAGGTCCTTAAGGGACCCATTGGGTATAAGGTAAGCGCTCGGACCTCTGAATTTGTCGGTTTCGAAAAATGCCCCAGCTCAAAGGTCTAGGTATGGTATCGACTCGACAACTCGTGTTTTTTCAGAAAGTAGGGTGAAATAGCCTTTAGGAAGAAAAGGAGATGATGCTATGCACATAATAGGGCCTTAGGTGACCCATGGGTTATGTGGTAAGCGCTAGGACCTCTAACTTTGACGGTTTCGAAAAACGCCCAAGCTAAAAGGTCTCGGTATGGCATCGACTAGACAACTCGTGTTTTTCAGAAAGTGGGCTGAAATTGACTTTAGGAGGGAAAGGAGATAATTTTAAGCACCTAAAAGGGCCTTAAGAGACCCATGGTGTATGTTGTAAGCGTTGAACCTCTGACTTTGACGGTTTCTAAAAACGGCCATGCTCAAAGGTCCCGGTATGGCATCGACTCGACAACTCGTGTTTTTTCAGAAAGTGCTGAAATGGCATTTGGGAGGCAAAGGAGATAGTTTTAAGCACCTAATAAGGCCTCAAGGGACCCATGGGGTATGTGGTAAGCACCCGGACCTATAACTTTGACGGTTTCGAATAAGGCCCAGGCTCAAAGGTCCAGGTAGGCATCGAATCGACAACTCGTGTTTTTTCAGAAAGTGGGCTGAATTAGAATTTAGGAGGAAAAGGATATTGTTCTAAGCACCTAATAGTGCCTTAAGGGACCCATAGGGTATATAGTAAGCTCTCGGACCTCTAACTTTGACTGTTTCGAAAAACGCCCAGGCTCAAAGGTCCCGGTATGGCATCGACTCGACAACGCGTGTTTTTTCAGAAAGTGGGCTGAATTAGACTTTAGCAGGAAAAGGAGATTTTTCTAAGCACCTAATAGTGACTTAAGGGACCCATGGGGTATATGGTAAGCGCTCGGACCTCTAACTTTGACTTTTTCGAAAAATGCCCAGGCTCAAAGGTCCCGGTATGTCATCGACTCGACAACTCGTGGTTTTTCATAAAGTGGGGTGAATTAGCCTTTAGAGGCAAAGGAGATGGTTCTAAGAACCTAATAGGTCCTTAAGGGACCCATTGGGTATAAGGTAAGCGCTCGGACCTCTGAATTTGTCGGTTTCGAAAAATGCCCCAGCTCAAAGGTCCAAGTATGGCATCGACTCGACAACTCGTGGTTTTTCGGAAAGTAGGCTGAAATAGCCTTTAGGAAGAAAAGGAGATGGTGCTATGCACATAATAGGGCCTTAGGTGACCCATGGGTTATGTGGTAAGCGCTAGGACCTCTAACTTTGACGGTTTCGAAAAACGCCCAGGCTAAAAGGTTTCGGTATGGCATCGACTAGACAACTCGTGTTTTTCAGAAAGTGGGCTAAAATTGACTTTAGGAGGGAAAGGAGATAATTTTAAGCACCTAATAGGGCCTTAAGGGACCCATGGTGTATGTTGTAAGCGCTCGAACCTCTGACTTTGACGGTTTCGAAAAACGCCCATGCTCAAAGGTCCCGGTATGGCATCGACTCGACAACTCGTGTTTTTTCAGAAAGTGGGCTGAATTAGACTTTAGCAGGAAAAGGAGATTTTTCTAAGCACCTAATAGTGACTTAAGGGACCCATGGGGTATATGGTAAGCGCTCGGACCTCTAACTTTGACTTTTTCGAAAAATGCCCAGGCTCAAAGGTCCCGGCATGTCATCGACTCGACAACTCGTGGTTTTTCATAAAGTGGGGTGAATTAGCCTTTAGAGGCAAAGGAGATGGTTCTAAGCACCTAATAGGTCCTTAAGGGACCCATTGGGTATAAGGTAAGCGCTCGGACCTCTGAATTTGTCGGTTTCGAAAAATGCCCCAGCTCAAAGGTCCAGGTATGGCATCGACTCGACAACTCGTGGTTTTTCAGAAAGTAGGCTGAAATAGCCTTTAGGAAGAAAAGGAGATGGTGCTATGCACATAATAGGGCCTTAGGTGACCCATGGGTTATGTGGTAAGCGCTAGGACCTCTAACTTTGACGGTTTCGAAAAAACGCCCAAGCTAAAAGGTTTCGGTATGGCATCGACTAGACAAATCGTGTTTTTCAGAAAGTGGGCTAAAATTGACTTTAGGAGGGAAATGAGATAATTTTAAGCACCTAATAGGGCCTTAAGGGACCCATGGTGTATGTTGTAAGCGCTCGAACCTCGGACTTTGACGGTTTCGAAAAACGCCCATGCTCAAAGGTCCCGGTATGGCATCGAATCGACAACTCGTGTTTTTTCAGAAAGTGGGCTGAATTAGAATTTAGGAGGAAAAGGATATTGTTCTAAGCACCTAATAGTTCCTTAAGGGACCCATGGGGTATATAGTAAGCTCTCGGATCTCTAACTTTGACTGTTTTGAAAAACGCCCAGGCTCAAAGGTCCTGGTATGGTATCGACTCGACAACTCGTGTTTTTTCAGAAAGTGCTGAAATGGCATTTAGGAGGCAAAGGAGATATTTTTAAGCACCTAATAAGGCCTAAAGGGACCCATGGGGTATGTGGTAAGCACCGGGACCTATAACTTTGACGGTTTCGAATAACGCCCAGGCTCAAAGGTCCAGGTAGGCATCGAATCGACAACTCGTGTTTTTTTAGAAAGTGGGCTGAATTAGAATTTAGGAGGAAAAGGATATTGTTCTAAGAACCTAATAGTGCCTTAAGGGACCCATGGGGTATATAGTAAGCTCTCGGACCTCTAACTTTGACTGTTTCGAAAAACTCCGAGGCTCAAAGGTCCCGGTATGGCATCGACTCGACAACTTGTGTTTTTTCAGAAAGTGGGCTGAATTAGACTTTAGGAGGAAAAGGAGATTTTTCTAAGAACCTAATAATGCCTTAAGGGACCTATGGGGTATATGGTAAGCGCTCGGACCTCTAACTTTTACTTTTTCGAAAAACGCCCAGGCTCAAAGGTCCCGGTATGTCATCAACTCGACAACTCGTGGTTTTTCATAAAGTGGGCTTAATTAGCCTTTAGGAGGCAAAGGAGATGGTTCTAAGCACCTAATAGGTCCTTAAGGGACCCATTGGGTATAAGGTAAGCGCTCGGACTTCTGAATTTTTCGGTTTCGAAAAATGCCCCAGCTCAAAGGTCCAGGTATGGCATCGACTCGACAACTCGTGTTTTTTCAGAAAGTAGGCTGAAATAGCCTTTAGGAAGAAAAGGAGATGGTGCTATGCACATAATAGGGCCTTAGGTGACCCATGGGTTATGTGGTAAGCGCTAGGACCTCTAACTTTGACGGTTTCGAAAAACGCCCAGGCTAAAAGGTCTCGGTATGGCATCGACTAGACAACTCGTGTTTTTCAGAAAGTGGGCTGAAATTGACTTTAGGAGGGAAATGAGATAATTTTAAGCACCTAATAGGGCCTTAAGGGACCCATGGTGTATGTTGTAATCGTTGAACCTCTGACTTTGACGGTTTCGAAAAACGCCCATGCTCAAAGGTCCCGGTATGGCATCGACTCGACAACTCGTGTTTTTTCAGAAAGTGCTGAAATGGCATTTGGGAGGCAAAGGAGATAGTTTTAAGCACCTAATAAGGCCTCAAGGGACCCATGGGGTATGTGGTAAGCACCCGGACCTATAACTTTGACGGTTTCGAATAACGTCCATGCTCAAAGGTCCAGGTAGGCATCGAATCGACAACTCGTGTTTTTTCAGAAAATGGGCTGAATTAGAATTTAGGAGGAAAAGGATATTGTTATAAGCACCTAATAGTGCCTTAAGGGACCCATGGGGTATATAGTAAGCTCTCGGACCTCTAACTTTGACTGTTTCGAAAAACGCCCAGGCTCAAAGGTCCCGGTATGGCATCGACTCGACAACTCGTGTTTTTTCAGAAAGTGGGCTGAATTAAACTTTAGGAGGAAAAGGAGATTTTTCTAAGCACCTAATAGTGCCTTAAGGGACCCATGGGGTATATGGTAAGCGCTCGGACCTCTAACTTTGACTTTTTCGAAAAACGCCCAGGCTCAAAGGTCCCGGCATGTCATCGACTCGACAACTCGTGGTTTTTCATAAAGTGGGCTTAATTAGCCTTTAGGAGGCAAAGGAGATGGTTCTAAGCACCTAATAGGTCCTTAAGGTACCCATTGGGTATAAGGTAAGCGCTCGGACCTCTGAATTTGTCGGTTTCGAAAAATACCCCAGCTCAAAGGTCCGGGTATGGCATCGACTCGACAACTCATGTTTTTTCAGAAAGTAGGCTGAAATAGCCTTTAGGAAGAAAAGGAGATGGTGCTATGCACATAATAGGGCCTTAGGTGACCCATGGGTTATGTGGTAGGCGCTAGGACCTCTAACTTTGACGGTTTCGAAAAACGCCCAGGCTAAAAGGTCTCGGTATGGCATCGATTAGACAACTCGTGTTTTTCAGAAAGTGGGCTGAAATTGACTTTAGGAGGGAAAGGAGATAATTTTAAGCACCTAATAGGGCCTTAAGGGACCCATGGTGTATGTTGTAAGCGCTCGAACCTCTGACTTTGACGGTTTCGAAAAACGCCCATGCTCAAAGGTCCCGGTATGGCATCGACTCGACCACTCGTATTTTTTCAGAAAGTGCTGAGATGGAATTTAGGAGGCAAAGGAGATAGTTTTAAGCACCTAATAAGGCCTTAAGGGACCTATGGGGTTTATGGTAAGCGCTCGGACCTCTAACTTTGACTTTTTCGAAAAACGCCCAGGCTCAAAGGTCCCGTCATGTCATCGACTCGACAACTCGTGGTTATTCATAAAGTGGGCTGAATTAGCCTTTAGGCGGCAAAGGAGATGGTTCTAAGCACCTAATAGGTCCTTAAGGGACCCATTGGGTATAAGGTAAGCGCTCGGACCTCTGAATTTGTCGGTTTCGAAAAATGCCCCAGCTCAAAGGTCTAGGTATGGCATCGACTCGACAACTCGTGTTTTTTCAGAAAGTAGGATGAAATAGCCTTTAGGAAGAAAAGGAGATGATGCTATGCACATAATAGGGCCTTAGGTGACCCATGGGTTATGTGGTAAGCGCTAGGACCTCTAACTTTGACGGTTTCGAAAAATGCCCAGGCTAAAAGGTCTCGGTATGGCATCGACTAGACAACTCGTGTTTTTCAGAAAGTGGGCTGAAATTGACTTTAGGAGGGAAAGGAGATAATTTTAAGCACCTAAAAGGGCCTTAAGAGACCCATGGTGTATGTTGTAAGCGTTGAACCTCTGACTTTGACGGTTTCTAAAAACGCCCATGCTCAAAGGTCCCGGTATGGCATCGACTCGACAACTCGTGTTTTTTCAGAAAGTGCTGAAATGGCATTTGGGAGGCAAAGGAGATAGTTTTAAGCACCTAATAAGGCCTAAAGGGACCCATGGGGTATGTGGTAAGCACCCGGACATATAACTTTGACTCTTTCGAAAAACGCCAAGGCTCAAAGGTCCCGGTATGGCATCGACTCGACAACTCGTGTTTTTTCAGAAAGTGGGCTGAATTAGACTTTAGGAGGAAAAGGAGATTTTTCTAAGCACCTAATAGTGCCTTAAGGGACCCATGGGGTATATAGTAAGCTCTCGGACCTCTAACTTTGACTGTTTCAAAAAACGCCCAGGCTCAAAGGTCCCGGTATGGCATCGACTCGACAACTCGTGTTTTTTCAGAAAGTGGGCTGAATTAGACTTTAGGAGGAAAAGGAGATTTTTCTAAGCACCTAATAGTGCCTTAAGGGACCCATGGGGTATATGGTAAGCGCTCGGACCTCTAACTTTGACTTTTTCGAAAAACGCCCAGGCTCAAAGGTCCCGGCATGTCATCGACTCAACAACTCGTGGTTTTTCATAAAGTGGGCTGAATTAGCCTTTAGGAGGCAAAGGAGATGGTTCTAAGCACCTAATAGGTCCTTAAGGGACCCATTGGGTATAAGGTAAGCGCTCGGACCTCTGAATTTGTCGGTTTCAAAAAATGCCCCAGCTCAAAGGTCCAGGTATGGCATCGACTCGACAACTCATGTTTTTTCAGAAAGTAGGCTGAAATAGCCTTTAGGAAGAAAAGGAGATGGTGCTATGCACATAATAGGGCCTTAGGTGACCCATGGGTTATGTGGTAAGCGCTAGGACCTCTAACTTTGACGGTTTCGAAAAACGCCCAGGCTAAAAGGTCTCGGTATGGCATCGACTAGACAACTCGTGTTTTTCAGAAAGTGGGCTGAAATTGACTTTAGGAGGGAAAGGAGATAATTTTAAGCACCTAATAGGGCCTTAAGGGACCCATGGTGTATGTTGTAAGCGCTCGAACCTATGACTTTGACGGTTTCGAAAAACGCCCATGCTCAAAGGTCCCGGTATGGCATCGACTCGACAACTCGTATTTTTTCAGAAAGTGCTGAGATGGCATTTAGGAGGTAACGGAGATAGTTTTAACCACCTAATAAGGCCTAAAGGGACCCATGGGGTATGTGGTAAGCACCCGGACCTATAACTTTGACTCTTTCGAAAAACGCCAAGGCTCAAAGGTCCCGGTATGGCATCGACTCGACAACTCGTGTTTTTTCAGAAAGTGGGCTGAATTAGAATTTAGAAGGAAAAGGATATTGTTATAAGCACCTAATAGTGCCTTAATGGATCCCTGGGGTATATGGTAAGCGCTCGGACCTCTAACTTTGACTTTTTCGAAAAACACCCAGGCTCAAAGGTCCCGGTATGGCATCGACTCGACAACTCGTGTTTTTTCAGAAAGTGGGCTGAATTAGACTTTAGGAGGAAAAGGAGATTTTTCTAAGCACCTAATAGTGCCTTAAGGGACCCATGGGGTATATAGTAAGCTCTCGGACCTCTGAATTTGTCGGTTTCGAAAAATACCCCAGCTCAAAGGTCCGGGTATGGCATCGACTCGACAACTCATGTTTTTTCAGAAAGTAGGCTGAAATAGCCTTTAGGAAGAAAAGGAGATGGTGCTATGCACATAATAGGGCCTTAGGTGACCCATGGGTTATGTGGTAGGCGCTAGGACCTCTAACTTTGACGGTTTCGAAAAACGCCCAGGCTAAAAGGTCTCGGTATGGCATCGATTAGACAACTCGTGTTTTTCAGAAAGTGGGCTGAAATTGACTTTAGGAGGGAAAGGAGATAATTTTAAGCACCTAATAGGGCCTTAAGGGACCCATGGTGTATGTTGTAAGCGCTCGAACCTCTGACTTTGACGGTTTCGAAAAACGCCCATGCTCAAAGGTCCCGGTATGGCATCGACTCGACCACTCGTATTTTTTCAGAAAGTGCTGAGATGGAATTTAGGAGGCAAAGGAGATAGTTTTAAGCACCTAATAGTGCCTTAAGGGACCTATGGGGTTTATGGTAAGCGCTCGGACCTCTAACTTTGACTTTTTCGAAAAACGCCCAGGCTCAAAGGTCCCGTCATGTCATCGACTCGACAACTCGTGGTTATTCATAAAGTGGGCTGAATTAGCCTTTAGGCGGCAAAGGAGATGGTTCTAAGCACCTAATAGGTCCTTAAGGGACCCATTGGGTATAAGGTAAGCGCTCGGACCTCTGAATTTGTCGGTTTCGAAAAATGCCCCAGCTCAAAGGTCTAGGTATGGCATCGACTCGACAACTCGTGTTTTTTCAGAAAGTAGGCTGAAATAGCCTTTAGGAAGAAAAGGAGATGATGCTATGCACATAATAGGGCCTTAGGTGACCCATGGGTTATGTGGTAAGCGCTAGGACCTCTAACTTTGACGGTTTTGAAAAACGCCCAGGCTAAAAGGTCTCGGTATGGCATCGACTAGACAACTCGTGTTTTTTAGAAAGTGGGCTGAAATTGACTTTAGGAGGGAAAGGAGATAATTTTAAGCACCTAAAAGGGCCTTAAGAGACCCATGGTGTATGTTGTAAGCGTTGAACCTCTGACTTGACGGTTTCTAAAAACGCCCATGCTCAAAGGTCCCGGTATGGCATCGACTCGACAACTCGTGTTTTTTCAGAAAGTGCTGAAATGGCATTTGGGAGGCAAAGGAGATAGTTTTAAGCACCTAATAAGGCCTCAAGGGACCCATGGGGTATGTGGTAAGCACCCGGACCTATAACTTTGACGGTTTCGAATAACGCCCAGGCTCAAAGGTCCAGGTAGGCATCGAATCGACAACTCGTGTTTTTTCAGAAAGTGGGCTGAATTAGAATTTAGGAGGAAAAGGATATTGTTCTAAGCACCTAAAAGTGCCTTAAGGGACCCATAGGGTATATAGTAAGCTCTCGGACCTCTAACTTTGACTGTTTCGAAAAACTCCCAGGCTCAAAGGTCCCGGTATGGCATCGACTCGACAACGCGTGTTTTTTCAGAAAGTGGGCTGAATTAGACTTTAGCAGGAAAAGGAGATTTTTCTAAGCACCTAATAGTGACTTAAGGGACCCATGGGGTATATGGTAAGCGCTCGGACCTCTAACTTTGACTTTTTCGAAAAATGCCCAGGCTCAAAGGTCCCGGTATGTCATCGACTCGACAACTCGTGGTTTTTCATAAAGTGGGGTGAATTAGCCTTTAGAGGCAAAGGAGATGGTTCTAAGAACCTAATAGGTCCTTAAGGGACCCATTGGGTATAAGGTAAGCGCTCGGACCTCTGAATTTGTCGGTTTCGAAAAATGCCCCAGCTCAAAGGTCCAAGTATGGCATCGACTCGACAACTCGTGGTTTTTCGGAAAGTAGGCTGAAATAGCCTTTAGGAAGAAAAGGAGATGGTGCTATGCACATAATAGGGCCTTAGGTGACCCATGGGTTATGTGGTAAGCGCTAGGACCTCTAACTTTGACGGTTTCGAAAAACGCCCAGGCTAAAAGGTTTCGGTATGGCATCGACTAGACAACTCGTGTTTTTCAGAAAGTGGGCTAAAATTGACTTTAGGAGGGAAATGAGATAATTTTAAGCACCTAATAGGGCCTTAAGGGACCCATGGTGTATGTTGTAAGCGCTCGAACCTCTGACTTTGACGGTTTCGAAAAACGCCCATGCTCAAAGGTCCCGGTATGGCATCGAATCGACAACTCGTGTTTTTTCAGAAAGTGGGCTGAATTAGAATTTAGGAGGAAAAGGATATTGTTCTAAGCACCTAATAGTTCCTTAAGGGACCCATGGGTTATATAGTAAGCTTTCGGATCTCTAACTTTGACTGTTTTGAAAAACGCCCAGGCTCAAAGGTCCTGGTATGGCATCGACTCGACAACTCGTGTTTTTTCAGAAAGTGCTGAAATGGCATTTAGGAGGCAAAGGAGATATTTTTAAGCACCTAATAAGGCCTAAAGGGACCCATGGGGTATGTGGTAAGCACCGGGACCTATAACTTTGACGGTTTCGAATAACGCCCAGGCTCAAAGGTCCAGGTAGGCATCGAATCGACAACTCGTGTTTTTTTAGAAAGTGGGCTGAATTAGAATTTAGGAGGAAAAGGATATTGTTCTAAGAACCTAATAGTGCCTTAAGGGACCCATGGGGTATATAGTAAGCTCTCGGACCTCTAACTTTGACTGTTTCGAAAAACTCCGAGGCTCAAAGGTCTCGGTATGGCATCGACTCGACAACTCGTGTTTTTTCAGAAAGTGGGCTGAATTAGAATTTAGGAGGAAAAGGATATTGTTCTAAGCACCTAATAGTGCTTTAAGGGACCCATGGGGTATATAGTAAGCTCTCGGACCTCTAACTTTGACTGTTTCAAAAAACGCCCAGGCTCAAAGGTCCCGGTATGGCATCGACTCGACAACGCGTGTTTTTTCAGAAAGTGGGCTGAATTAGACTTTAGCAGGAAAAGGAGATTTTTCTAAGCACCTAATAGTGACTTAAGGGACCCATGGGGTATATGGTAAGCGCTCGGACCTCTAACTTTGACTTTTTCGAAAAATGCCCAGGCTCAAAGGTCCCGGCATGTCATCGACTCGACAACTCGTGGTTTTTCATAAAGTGGGGTGAATTAGCCTTTAGAGGCAAAGGAGATGGTTCTAAACACCTAATAGGTCCTTAAGGGACCCATTGGGTATAAGGTAAGCGCTCGGACCTCTGAATTTGTCGGTTTCGAAAAATGCCCCAGCTCAAAGGTCCAGGTATGGCATCGACTCGACAACTCGTGGTTTTTTCAGAAAGTAGGCTGAAATAGCCTTTAGGAAGAAAAGGAGATGGTGCTATGCACATAATAGGGCCTTAGGTGACCCATGGGTTATGTGGTAAGCGCTAGGACCTCTAACTTTGACGGTTTCGAAAAAACGCCCAAGCTAAAAGGTTTCGGTATGGCATCGACTAGACAAATCGTGTTTTTCAGAAAGTGGGCTAAAATTGACTTTAGGAGGGAAATGAGATAATTTTAAGCACCTAATAGGGCCTTAAGGGACCCATGGTGTATGTTGTAAGCGCTCGAACCTCGGACTTTGACGGTTTCGAAAAACGCCCATGCTCAAAGGTCCCGGTATGGCATCGAATCGACAACTCGTGTTTTTTCAGAAAGTGGGCTGAATTAGAATTTAGGAGGAAAAGGATATTGTTCTAAGCACCTAATAGTTCCTTAAGGGACCCATGGGGTATATAGTAAGCTCTCGGATCTCTAACTTTGACTGTTTTGAAAAACGCCCAGGCTCAAAGGTCCTGGTATGGCATCGACTCGACAACTCGTGTTTTTTCAGAAAGTGCTGAAATGGCATTTAGGAGGCAAAGGAGATATTTTTAAGCACCTAATAAGGCCTAAAGGGACCCATGGGGTATGTGGTAAGCACCGGGACCTATAACTTTGACGGTTTCGAATAACGCCCAGGCTCAAAGGTCCAGGTAGGCATCGAATCGACAACTCGTGTTTTTTTAGAAAGTGGGCTGAATTAGAATTTAGGAGGAAAAGGATATTGTTCTAAGAACCTAATAGTGCCTTAAGGGACCCATGGGGTATATAGTAAGCTCTCGGACCTCTAACTTTGACTGTTTCGAAAAACTCCGAGGCTCAAAGGTCCCGGTATGGCATCGACTCGACAACTTGTGTTTTTTCAGAAAGTGGGCTGAATTAGACTTTAGGAGGAAAAGGAGATTTTTCTAAGAACCTAATAGTGCCTTAAGGGACCTATGGGGTATATGGTAAGCGCTCGGACCTCTAACTTTTACTTTTTCGAAAAACGCCCAGGCTCAAAGGTCCCGGTATGTCATCAACTCGACAACTCGTGGTTTTTCATAAAGTGGGCTTAATTAGCCTTTAGGAGGCAAAGGAGATGGTTCTAAGCACCTAATAGGTCCTTAAGGGACCCATTGGGTATAAGGTAAGCGCTCGGACTTCTGAATTTTTCGGTTTCGAAAAATGCCCCAGCTCAAAGGTCCAGGTATGGCATCGACTCGACAACTCGTGTTTTTTCAGAAAGTAGGCTGAAATAGCCTTTAGGAAGAAAAGGAGATGGTGCTATGCACATAATAGGGCCTTAGGTGACCCATGGGTTATGTGGTAAGCGCTAGGACCTCTAACTTTGACGGTTTCGAAAAACGCCCAGGCTAAAAGGTCTCGGTATGGCATCGACTAGACAACTCGTGTTTTTCAGAAAGTGGGCTGAAATTGACTTTAGGAGGGAAATGAGATAATTTTAAGCACCTAATAGGGCCTTAAGGGACCCATGGTGTATGTTGTAATCGTTGAACCTCTGACTTTGACGGTTTCGAAAAACGCCCATGCTCAAAGGTCCCGGTATGGCATCGACTCGACAACTCGTGTTTTTTCAGAAAGTGCTGAAATGTCATTTGGGAGGCAAAGGAGATAGTTTTAAGCACCTAATAAGGCCTCAAGGGACCCATGGGGTATGTGGTAAGCACCCGGACCTATAACTTTGACGGTTTCGAATAACGTCCATGCTCAAAGGTCCAGGTAGGCATCGAATCGACAACTCGTGTTTTTTCAGAAAGTGGGCTGAATTAGAATTTAGGAGGAAAAGGATATTGTTATAAGCACCTAATAGTGCCTTAAGGGACCCATGGGGTATATAGTAAGCTCTCGGACCTCTAACTTTGACTGTTTCGAAAAACGCCCAGGCTCAAAGGTCCCGGCATGTCATCGACTCGACAACTCGTGGTTTTTCATAAAGTGGGCTTAATTAGCCTTTAGGAGGCAAAGGAGATGGTTCTAAGCACCTAATAGGTCCTTAAGGTACCCATTGGGTATAAGGTAAGCGCTCGGACCTCTGAATTTGTCGGTTTCGAAAAATACCCCAGCTCAAAGGTCCGGGTATGGCATCGACTCGACAACTCATGTTTTTTCAGAAAGTAGGCTGAAATAGCCTTTAGGAAGAAAAGGAGATGGTGCTATGCACATAATAGGGCCTTAGGTGACCCATGGGTTATGTGGTAGGCGCTAGGACCTCTAACTTTGACGGTTTCGAAAAACGCCCAGGCTAAAAGGTCTCGGTATGGCATCGATTAGACAACTCGTGTTTTTCAGAAAGTGGGCTGAAATTGACTTTAGGAGGGAAAGGAGATAATTTTAAGCACCTAATAGGGCCTTAAGGGACCCATGGTGTATGTTGTAAGCGCTCGAACCTCTGACTTTGACGGTTTCGAAAAACGCCCATGCTCAAAGGTCCCGGTATGGCATCGACTCGACCACTCGTATTTTTTCAGAAAGTGCTGAGATGGAATTTAGGAGGCAAAGGAGATAGTTTTAAGCACCTAATAAGGCCTAAAGGGACCCATGGGGTATGTGGTAAGCACCCGGACCTATAACTTTGACTGTTTCGAAAAACGCCAAGGCTCAAAGGTCCCGGTATGGCATCGACTCGACAACTCGTGTTTTTTCAGAAAGTGGGCTGAATTAGAATTTAGGAGGAAAAGGATATTGTTCTAAGCACCTAATAGTTCCTTAAGGGACCCATGGGGTATATGGTAAGCGCTCGGACCTCTAACTTTGACTTTTTCGAAAAACGCCTAGGCTCAAAGGTCCCGGTATGGCATCGACTCGACAACTCGTGTTTTTTCAGAAAGTGGGCTGAATTAGACTTTAGGAGGAAAGGGAGATTTTTCTAAGCACCTAATAGTGCCTTAAGGGACCCATGGGGTATATAGTAAGCTCTCGGACCTCTAACTTTGACTGTTTCGAAAAACGCCCAGGCTCAAAGGTCGGGGTATGGCATCGACTCGACAACTCGTGTTTTTTCAGAAAGTGGGCTGAATTAGACTTTAGGAGGAAAATGAGATTTTTCTAAGCACCTAATAGTGCCTTAAGGGACCCATGGGGTATATGGTAAGCGCTCGGACCTCTAACTTTGACTTTTTCGAAAAACGCCCAGGCTCAAAGGTCCCGGCATGTCATCGACTCGACAACTCGTGGTTTTTCATAAAGTGGGCTGAATTAGCCTTTAGGAGGCAAAGGAGATGGTTCTAATCACCTAATAGGTCCTTAAGGGACCCATTGGGTATAAGGTAAGCGCTCGGACCTCTGAATTTGTCGGTTTCGAAAAATGCCCCAGCTCAAAGGTCCAGGTATGGCATCGACTCGACAACTCATGTGTTTTCAGAAAGTAGGCTGAAATAGCCTTTAGGAAGAAAAGGAGATGGTGCTATGCACATAATAGGGCCTTAGGTGACCCATGGGTTATGTGGTAAGCGCTAGGACCTCTAACTTTGACGGTTTCGAAAAACGCCCAGGCTAAAAGGTCTCGGTATGGCATCGACTAGACAACTCGTGTTTTTCAGAAAGTGGGCTGAAATTGACTTTATTAGGGAAAGGAGATAATTTTAAGCACCTAATAGGGCCTTAAGGGACCGATGGTGTATGTTGTAAGCGTTCGAACCTCTAACTTTGATGGTTTCGAAAAACGCCCATGCTCAAAGGTCCCGGTATGGCATCGACTCGACAACTCGTGTTTTTTCAGAAAGTGCTGAAATGGATTTAGGAGGCAAAGGAGATAGTTTTAAGCACCTAATAAGGCCTCAAGGTCCCCATGGGTTATGTGGTAAGCACCCGGACATATAACTTTGACGGTTTCGAATAACACCCAGGCTCAAAGGTCCAGGTAGGCATCGAATCGACAACTCGTGTTTTTTCAGAAAGTGGGCTGAATTAGAATTTAGGAGGAAAAGGATATTGTTCTAAGCACCTAATAGTGCCTTAAGGGACCCATGGGGTATATAGTAAGCTCTCGGACCTCTAACTTTGACTGTTTCGAAAAACGCCCAGGCTCAAAGTTCCCGGTATGGCATCGACTCGACAACTCGTGTTTTTTCAGAAAGTGGGCTGAATTAGACTTTAGGAGGAAAAGGAGATTTTTCTAAGCACCTAATAGTGCCTTAAGGGACCCATGGGGTATATGGTAAGCGCTCGGACCTCTAACTTTGACTTTTTCGAAAAACGCCCAGGCTCAAAGGTCCCGGCATGTCATCGACTCGACAACTCGTGGTTTTTCATAAAGTGCTGAGATGGCATTTAGGAGGCAAAGGAGATAGTTTTAAGCACCTAATAAGGCCTAAAGGGACCCATGGGGTATGTGGTAAGCACCCGGACCTATAACTTTGACTGTTTCGAAAAACGCCAAGGCTCAAAGGTCCCGGTATGGCATCGACTCGACAACTCGTGTTTTTTCAGAAAGTGGGCTGAATTAGAATTTAGGAGGAAAAGGATATTGTTCTAAGCACCTAATAGTGCCTTAAGGGACCCATGGGGTATATGGTAAGCGCTAGGACCTCTAACTTTGGCTTTTTCGAAAAACGCCCAGGCTCAAAGGTCCTGGTATGGCATCGACTCGACAACTCGTGTTTTTTCAGAAAGTGGGCTGAATTAGACTTTAGGAGGAAAAGGAGATTTTTCTAAGCACCTAATAGTGCCTTAAGGGACCCATGGGGTATATAGTAAGCTCTCGGACCTCTAACTTTGACTGTTTCGAAAAACGCCCAGGCTCAAAGGTCCCGGTATGACATCGACTCGACAACTCGTGTTTTTTCAGAAAGTGGGCTGAATTAGACTTTAGGAAGAAAAGGATATTTTTCTAAGCACCTAATAGTGCCTTAAGGGACCCATGGGGTATATGGTAAGCGCTAGGACCTCTAACTTTGGCTTTTTCGAAAAACGCCCAGGCTCAAAGGTCCCGGTATGGCATCAACTCGACAACTCGTGTTTTTTCAGAAAGTGGGCTGAATTAGACTTTAGGAGGAAAAGGAGATTTTTCTAAGCACCTAATAGTGCCTTAAGGGACCCATGGTTTATGTGGTAAGCGCTAGGACCTCTAACTTTGACGGTTTCGAAAAACGCCCAGGCTCAAAGGTCCCGGCATGTCATCGACTCGACAACTCGTGGTTTTTCATAAAGTGGGCTGAATTAGCCTTTAGGAGGCAAAGGAGATGGTTCTAAGCACCTAATAGGTCCTTAAGGGACCCATTGGGTATAAGGTAAGCGCTCGGACCTCTGAATTTGTCGGTTTCGAAAAATGCCCCAGCTCAAAGGTCCAGGTATGGCATCGACTCGACAACTCGTGTTTTTTAAGAAAGTAGGCTGAAATAGCCTTCAGGAAGAAAAGGAGATGGTGCTATGCACATAATAGGGCCTTAGGTGACCCATGGGTTATGTGGTAAGCGCTAGGACCTCTAACTTTGACGGTTTCGAAAAACGCCCATGCTCAAAGGTCCCGGTATGGCATCGACTCGACAACTCGTGTTTTTTCAGAAAGTGCTGAAATGGCATTTAGGAGGCAAAGGAGATAGTTTTAAGCACCTAATAAGGCCTCAAGGGACCCATGGGTTATGTGGTAAGCACCCGAACCTATAACTTTGACGGTTTCGAATAACGCCCAGGCTCAAAGGTCCAAGTAGGCATCGAATCGACAACTCGTGTTTTTTCAGAAAGTGGGCTGAATTAGAATTTTGTAGGAAAAGGATATTGTTCTAAGCACCTAATATTTGCTTAAGGGACCCATGGGGTATATAGTAAGCTCTCAGACCTCTAACTTTGACTGTTTCGAAAAACGCCAAGGCTCAAAGGTCCCGGTATGGCATCGACTCGACAACTCGTGTTTTTTCAGAAAGTGGGCTGAATTAGACTTTAGGAGGAAAAGGAGATTTTTCTAAGCACCTAATAGTGCCTTAAGGGACCCATGGGGTATATGGTAAGCGCTCGGACCTCTAACTTTGACTTTTTCTAAAAACGCCCAGGCTCAAAGGTCCCGGTATGTCATCGACTCGACAACTCGTGGTTTTTCATAAAGTGGGCTGAATTAGCCTTTAGGAGGCAAAGGAGATGGTTCTAAACACCTAATAGCTTGTTTCTCGGGAATTATTTTGACCGGATTCTTTTTTAAAAGTTGCCTATTTTTTCACCCACTATTAGGTCGTGCATTCAGAAATTCGAAACCAAGAGTTTCAATTTTTTCTGAAATGGGTTCCCTAAAACGAAAGCCCTTAATTATGACCCCATAACTTGGTGCTCGGGAATGATTTTGATCAGTTTCTTTTTTAAAAGTTGCCTATTTTTTTACCCAGTATTAGGACGTGCATTCAGAAATTCTAAACTGAGAGTTTCAATTTTCCCTAAAATGGGTTCCGTGAAACGAAAGCCCTGAATTATGACCCCATAACTTGGTGCTCGGGAATGATTTTTACCGGATTCTTTATTAAAAGTTGCCTATTTTTTCACCCACTATTAGGCCGTGCATTCAGAAATTCGAAACCGAGAGTTTCAATTTTTTCTGAAATGGGTTCCCTAAAACGAAAGCCCTAAATTATGACCCCATAACTTGGTGCTCGGCAATGATTTTGATCGAATTCTTTTTTAAAAGTTGCCTATTTTTTCACCCACTATTAGGACGTGCATTCAGAAATTCGAAACTGAGAGTTTCAATTTTCCCTTAAATGGGTGCCTTAAAACTAAAGCCATGAATTATGACCCCATAACTTGGTGCTCGGGAATGATTTTGACCGGATTCTTTATTAAAAGTTGCCTATTTTTTCACCCACTATTAGGCCGTGCATTCAGAAATTCGAAAATTAGAGTTTCAATTTTCCCTAAAATGGGTGCCTTAAAACGAAAGCCCTGAATTATGACCCCATAACTTGGTGCTCGGGAATGATTTTAACCGGATTCTTTTTTAAAAGTTGCCTATTTTTCACCCACTATTAGGCCTTGCATTCAGAAATTCGAGAATTAGAGTTTCAATTTTTTCTGAAATGGGAGCCCTAAAACAAAAGCCGTGAATTATGACCCCATAACTTGGTGCTCGGGAATGATTTTGACCGGATTCTTTTTTAAAAGTTGCCTATTTTTTCTCCCACTATTAGGCCGTGCATTCAGAAATTCGAAACTGAGAGTTTCAATTTTCCCTAAAATGGATGCCCTGAAAAGAAAGCCCTTAATTATGACCTCATAACTTGGTGCTCGGGAATTTCTTTGACCGGATTCTTTTTTAAAAGTTGCCTATTTTTTCACCCACTATTAGGCCGTGCATTCAGAAATTCGAAACTGAGAGTTTCAATTTTTCCTAAAATGGGTGACCTGAAACGAAAGCCTTGAATTATGACCCCATAACTTGGTGCTCGGGAATGAGTTTGACCGGATTCTTTTTTAAAAGTTGCCTATTTTTTCACCCACTATTAGACGTGCATTCAGAAATTCGAAACTGAGAGTTTCAATTTTCCCTAAAATGGGTGCCCTGAAACGAAAGCCTTGAATTATGACCCCATAACTTGGTGCTCGGGAATAATTTTGACCGGATTCTTTTTTTAAAGTTGCCTATTTTTTCACCCACTATTAGGCCGTGCAATCAGAAATTCGAAACTGAGAGTTTCAATTTTCCCTAAAATGGATGCCCTGAAACGAAAGCCCTAAATTATGACCCCATAACTTGGTGCTCGGGAATTATTTTGACCGGATTCTTTTTACAAGTTACCTATTTTTTCACCCACTATTAGGCAGCGTATTCAGAAATTCGAGACCGAGAGTTTCAATTTTTCCTGAAATGGGTGCCCTAAAACGAAGCCCTGGATTATGACCCCATAACTTGGTGCTCGGAAATTATTTTGACCGGATTCTTTTTTAAAATTTGCCTATTTTTTCACCCACTATTAGGACGTGCATTCAGAAATTCGAGAATTAGAGTTTCAAGTTTCCCTAAAATGGGTGCCCTAAAACGAAAGCCCTGAATGATGACCCCATAACTTGGTGCTCGGGAATGATCTTAACCGGATTCTTTTTTAAAAGTTGCCTATTTTTTCACCCACTATTAGGCCGGGCATTCAGAATTTCGAAACTTAGAGTTTCAATTTTCCCTAAAATGGGTGCCCTAAAACGAAAGCCCTGAATTATGACCCCATAAGTTAGTGCTCGAGAATGATATTAACCGGATTGTTTTTTAAAAGTTGCCTATTTTTTCACCCAATATTACGTCGTGCATTCAGAAATTCGAGAATTAGAATTTCAATTTTCCCTAAAATGGGTGCCCTAAAACGAAAGCCCTGAATGATGACCCCATAACTTGGTGCTCGGGAATGATTTTTACCGGATTCTTTTTTAAAAGTTTTCATTTTTTTCACCCACTATTATGTCGTGCATTCAAAAATTCGAAACTTAGAGTTTCAATTTTCCCTAAAATGGTTGCCCTAAAACGAAAGCCCTAAATTATGACCCCATAACTTGGTGCTCGGCAATGATTTTGATCGGATTCTTTTTTAAAAGTTGCCTATTTTTTCACCCACTATTAGGACGTGCATTCAGAAATTCTAAACTGAGAGTTTCAATTTTCCCTAAAATGGGTGCCCTAAAACGAAAGCCCTGAAATATGACCCCATAAGTTGGTGCTCGGGAATGATATTAACATGATTCTTTTTTAAAAGTTGCATATTTTTTCACCCACTATTAGGACATGCATTCAGTAATTCGAGAATTAGAGTTTCAATTTTTTCTGAAATGGGTGCCTTGAAACGAAAGCCCTTAATTATGACCCCATAAGTTAGTGCTCGAGAATGATATTAACCGGATCGTTTTTTAAAAGTTGCCTATTTTTTCACCCAATATTAAGCCGTGCATTCAGAAATTCGAGAATTAGAATTTCAATTTTCCCTAAAATGGATGCCTTGAAAAGAAAGCCCTTAATTATGACCCCGTAACTTCGTGCTCGGGAATTATTTTGATCGGATTCTTTTTTAAAAGTTGGCTATTTTTTCACCCACTATTAGGACGTGCATTCAGAAATTCTAAACTGAGAGTTTCAATTTTCCCGAAAATGGGTGCCCAGAAACGAAAGCCCTGAATTATGACCCCATAACTTGGTGCTCGGGAATGATTTTGACCGGATTCTTTATTAAAAGTTGCCCATTTTTTCACCCACTATTAGGCCGTGCATTCAGAAATTCGAAACTGAGAGTTTCAATTTTCCCTAAAATGGGTGCCTTAAAACGAAAGCCCTGAATTATGAACCCATAACTTGGTGCTCGGGAATGATTTTAACCGGATTCTTTTTTAAAAGTTGCCTATTTTTTCACCCACTATTAGGCCGTGCATTCAGAAATTCGAGAATTAGAGTTTCAATTTTTTCTGAAATGGGAGCCCTAAAACGAAAGCCCTGAATTATGACCCCATAACTTGGTGCTCGGGAATGATTTTGACCGGATTCTTTTTTAAAAGTTGCCTTTTTTTTCACCCACTATTAGGCCGTGCATTCAGAAATTCGAAACTGAGAGTTTCAATTTTCCCTAAAATGGATGCCCTGAAAAGGAAGCCCTGAATTATGACCCCATAACTTGGTGCTCGGGAATTATTTTGACCGGATTCTTTTTTAAAATTTGCCTATTTTTTCACCCACTATTAGGACGTGCATTCAGAAATTCGAGAATTAGAGTTTCAAGTTTCCCTAAAATGGGTGCCCTAAAACGAAAGCCCTGAATGATGACACCATAACTTGGTGCTCGGGAATGATCTTAACCGGATTCTTTTTTAAAAGTTGCCTATTTTTTCACCCACTATTAGGCCGGGCATTCAGAATTTCGAAACTTAGAGTTTCAATTTTCCCTAAAATGGGTGCCCTAAAACGAAAGCCCTGAATTATGACCCCATAAGTTAGTGCTCGAGAATGATATTAACCGGATTGTTTTTTAAAAGTTGCCTATTTTTTCACCCAATATTACGCCGTGCATTCAGAAATTCGAGAATTAGAATTTCAATTTTCCCTAAAATGGGTGCCCTAAAACGAAAGCCCTGAATGATGACCCCATAACTTGGTGCTCGGGAATGATTTTTACCGGATTCTTTTTTAAAAGTTTTCATTTTTTTCACCCACTATTATGTCGTGCATTCAAAAATTCGAAACTTAGAGTTTCAATTTTCCCTAAAATGGTTGCCCTAAAACGAAAGCCCTAAATTATGACCCCATAACTTGGTGCTCGGCAATGATTTTGATCGGATTCTTTTTTAAAAGTTGCCTATTTTTTCACCCACTATTAGGACGTGCATTCAGAAATTCGAAACTGAGAGTTTCAATTTTCCCTAAAATGGGTGCCTTAAAACTAAAGCCCTGAATTATGACCCCATAACTTGGTGCTCGGGAATGATTTTGACCGGATTCTTTATTAAAAGTTGCCTATTTTTTCACCCACTATTAGGCCGTGTATTCAGAAATTCGAGAATTAGAGTTTCAATTTTCCCTAAAATGGGTGCCTTTAAACGAAAGCCCTGAATTATGACCCCATAACTTGGTGCTCGGGAATGATTTTAACCGGATTCTTTTTTAAAAGTTGCCTATTTTTTCACCCACTATTAGGCCGTGCATTCAGAAATTCGAGAATTAGAGTTTCAATTTTTTCTAAAATGGGAGCCCTAAAACAAAAGCCCTGAATTATGACCCCATAACTAGGTGCTCGGGAATGATTTTGACCGGATTCTTTTTTAAAAGTTGCCTATTTTTTCACCCACTATTAGGCCGTGCATTCAGAAATTCGAAACTGAGAGTTTCAATTTTCCCTAAAATGGATGCCTTGAAAAGAAAGCCCTGAATTATGACCCCATAACTTGGTGCTCGGGAATGATTTTGACCGGATTCTTTTTTAAAAGTTGCCTATTTTTTCACCCACTATTAGGCCGGGCATTCAGAATTTCGAAACTTAGAGTTTCAATTTTCCCTAAAATGGGTGCCCTAAAACGAAAGCCCTGAATTATGACCCCATAAGTTAGTGCTCGAGAATGATATTAACCGGATTGTTTTTTAAAAGTTGCCTATTTTTTCACCCAATATTACGCCGTGCATTCAGAAATTCGAGAATTAGAATTTCAATTTTCCCTAAAATGGGTGCCCTAAAACGAAAGCCCTGAATGATGACCCCATAACTTGGTGCTCGGGAATGATTTTTACCGGATTCTTTTTTAAAAGTTTTCATTTTTTTCACCCACTATTATGTCGTGCATTCAAAAATTCGAAACTTAGAGTTTCAATTTTCCCTAAAATGGTTGCCCTAAAACGAAAGCCCTAAATTATGACCCCATAACTTGGTGCTCGGCAATGATTTTGATCGGATTCTTTTTTAAAAGTTGCCTATTTTTTCACCCACTATTAGGACGTGCATTCAGAAATTCGAAACTGAGAGTTTCAATTTTCCCTAAAATGGGTGCCTTAAAACTAAAGCCCTGAATTATGACCCCATAACTTGGTGCTCGGGAATGATTTTGACCGGATTCTTTATTAAAAGTTGCCTATTTTTTCACCCACTATTAGGCCGTGTATTCAGAAATTCGAGAATTAGAGTTTCAATTTTCCCTAAAATGGGTGCCTTTAAACGAAAGCCCTGAATTATGACCCCATAACTTGGTGCTCGGGAATGATTTTAACCGGATTCTTTTTTAAAAGTTGCCTATTTTTTCACCCACTATTAGGCCGTGCATTCAGAAATTCGAGAATTAGAGTTTCAATTTTTTCTAAAATGGGAGCCCTAAAACAAAAGCCCTGAATTATGACCCCATAACTAGGTGCTCGGGAATGATTTTGACCGGATTCTTTTTTAAAAGTTGCCTATTTTTTCACCCACTATTAGGCCGTGCATTCAGAAATTCGAAACTGAGAGTTTCAATTTTCCCTAAAATGGATGCCCTGAAAAGAAAGCCTTTAATTATGACCTCATAACTTGGTGCTCGGGAATTTCTTTGACCGGATTCTTTTTTAAACATTTTTTCACCCACTATTAGGCCGTGCATTCAGAAATTCGAAACTGAGAGTTTCAATTTTTCCTAAAATGGGTGACCTGAAACGAAAGCCCTGAATTATGACCCCATAACTTGGTGCTCGGGAATGAGTTTGACCGGATTCTTTTTTAAAAGTTGCCTATTTTTTCACCCACTATTAGACGTGCATTCAGAAATTCGAAACTGAGAGTTTCAATTTTCCCTAAAATGGGTGCCCTGAAACGAAAGCCTTGAATTATGACCCCATAACTTGGTGCTCGGGAATAATTTTGACCGGATTCTTTTTTTAAAGTTGCCTATTTTTTCACTCACTATTAGGCCGTGCAATCAGAAATTCGAAACTGAGAGTTTCAATTTTCCCTAAAATGGATGCCCTGAAACGAAAGCCCTAAATTATGACCCCATAACTTGGTGCTCGGGAATTATTTTGACCGGATTCTTTTTTACAAGTTACCTATTTTTTCACCCACTATTAGGCAGCGTATTCAGAAATTCGAGACCGAGAGTTTCAATTTTTCCTGAAATGGGTGCCCTAAAACGAAGCCCTGAATTATGACCCCATAACTTGGTGCTCGGAAATTATTTTGACCGGATTCTTTTTTAAAATTTGCCTATTTTTTCACCCACTATTAGGACGTGCATTCAGAAATTCGAGAATTAGAGTTTCAAGTTTCTCTAAAATGGGTGCCCTAAAACGAAAGCCCTGAATGATGACCCCATAACTTGGTGCTCGGGAATGATCTTAACCGGATTCTTTTTCAAAAGTTGCCTATTTTTTCACCCACTATTAGGCCGGGCATTCAGAATTTCGAAACTTAGAGTTTCAATTTTCCCTAAAATGGGTGCCCTAAAACGAAAGCCCTGAATTATGACCCCATAAGTTAGTGCTCGAGAATGATATTAACCGGATTGTTTTTTAAAAGTTGCCTATTTTTTCACCCAATATTACGCCGTGCATTCAGAAATTCGAGAATTAGAATTTCAATTTTCCCTAAAATGGGTGCCCTAAAACGAAAGCCCTGAATGAGGACCCCATAACTTGGTGCTCGGGAATGATTTTTACCGGATTCTTTTTTAAAAGTTTTCATTTTTTTCACCCACTATTATGTCGTGCATTCAAAAATTCGAAACTTAGAGTTTCAATTTTCCCTAAAATGGTTGCCCTAAAACGAAAGCCCTGAGTTATGACCCCATAACTTGGTGCTCGGGAATGATCTTAACCGGATTCTTTTTTAAAAGTTGCATTTTTTCACCGAATATTAGGCCGTGCATTCAGAAATTCGAAACTGAGAGTTTCAATTTTCCCTAAAATGGGTGCCCTAAAACGAAAGCCCTGAATTATGACCCCATAACATATTGCTCGGGAATGATTTTAACCGGATTCTATTTTAAAAGTTGCTTATTTTTTCACCCACTATTAGGTCGTGCATTCAGAAATTCGAGAATTAGAGTTTCAATTTTTTCTGAAATGGGAGCCCTAAAACGAAATCCCTGAATTATGACCCCATAACTTGGTGCTCGGAAATGATTTTGACCGGATTCTTTGTTAAAAGTTGCCTATTTTTTCACCCACTATTAGGCCGTGCATTCAGAAATTCGAAACTGAGAGTTTCAATTTTCCCTAAAATGGATGCCTTGAAAAGAAAGCCCTGAATTATGACCCCATAACTTGGTGCTCGGGAATGATTTTGACCGGATTCTTTATTAAAAGTTGCCCATTTTTTCACCCACTATTAGGCCGTGCATTCAGAAATTCGAAACTGAGAGTTTCAATTTTCCCTAAAATGGGTGCCTTTAAACGAAAGCCCTGAATTATGACCCCATAACTTGGTGCTCGGGAATGATTTTAACCGGATTCTTTTTTAAAAGTTGCCTATTTTTTCACCCACTATTAGGCCGTGCATTCAGAAATTCGAAACCGAGAGTTTCAATTTTTTCTGAAATGGGTTCCCTAAAACGAAAGCCCTAAATTATGACCCCATAATTTGGTGCTCGGCAATGATTTTGATCGGATTCTTTTTTAAAAGTTGCCTATTTTTTCACCCACTATTAGGACGTGCATTCAGAAATTCGAAACTGAGAGTTTCAATTTTCCCTAAAATGGGTGCCTTAAAACTAAAGCCCTGAATTATGACCCCATAACTTGGTGCTCGGGAATGATTTTGACCGGATTCTTTATTAAAAGTTGCCTATTTTTTCACCCACTATTAGGCCGTGTATTCAGAAATTCGAGAATTAGAGTTTCAATTTTCCCTAAAATGGGTGCCTTTAAACGAAAGCCCTGAATTATGACCCCATAACTTGGTGCTCGGGAATGATTTTGACCGGATTCTTTTTTAAAAGTTGCCTATTTTTTCACCCACTATTAGGCCGTGCATTCAGAAATTCGAAACTGAGAGTTTCAATTTTCCCTAAAATGGATGCCCTGAAAAGAAAGCCCTTAATTATGACCCCATAACTTCGTGCTCGGGAATGATTTTGACCGGATTCTTTTTTAAAAGTTGCCTATTTTTTCACCCACTATTAGGCCGTGCATTCAGAAATTCGAAACTGAGAGTTTCAATTTTCCCTAAAATGGATGCCCTTAAAAGAAAGCCCTTAATTATGACCTCATAACTTGGTGCTCGGGAATTTCTTTGACCGGATTCTTTTTTAAAAGTTGCCTATTTTTTCACCCACTATTAGGCCGTGCATTCAGAAATTCGAAATTGAGAGTTTCAATTTTTCCTAAAATGGGTGACCTGAAACGAAAGCCCTGAATTATGACCCCATAACTTGGTGCTCGGGAATGAGTTTGACCGGATTCTTTTTTAAAAGTTGCCTATTTTTTCACCCACTATTAGACGTGCATTCAGAAATTCGAAACTGAGAGTTTCAATTTTCCCTAAAATGGGTGCCCTGAAACGAAAGCCTTGAATTATGACCCCATAACTTGGTGCTCGGGAATGATTTTGACCGGATTCTTTTTTTAAAGTTGCCTATTTTTTCACCCACTATTAGGCCGTGCAATCAGAAATTCGAAACTAAGAGTTTCAATTTTCCCTAAAATGGATGCCCTGAAACGAAAGCCCTAAATTATGACCCCATAACTTGGTGCTCGGGAATTATTTTGACCGGATTCTTTTTTACAAGTTACCTATTTTTTCACCCACTATTAGGCAGCGTATTCAGAAATTCGAGACCGAGAGTTTCAATTTTTCCTGAAATGGGTGCCCTAAAACGAAGCCCTGAATTATGACCCCATAACTTGGTGCTCGGAAATTATTTTGACCGGATTCTTTTTTAAAATTTGCCTATTTTTTCACCCACTATTAGGACGTGCATTCAGAAATTCGAGAATTAGAGTTTCAATTTTCCCTAAAATGGGTGCCCTAAAACGAAAGCCCTGAATGATGACCCCATAACTTGGTGCTCGGGAATGATCTTAACCGGATTGTTTTTTAAAAGTTGCCTATTTTTTCACCCAATATTACGCCGTGCATTCAGAAATTCGAGAATTAGAATTTCAATTTTCCCTAAAATGGGTGCCCTAAAACGAAAGCCCTGAATGATGACCCCATAACTTGGTGCTCGGGAATGATTTTTACCGGATTCTTTTTTAAAAGTTTTCATTTTTTTCACCCACTATTATGTCGTGCATTCAAAAATTCGAAACTTAGAGTTTCAATTTTCCCTAAAATGGTTGCCCTAAAACGAAAGCCCTAAATTATGACCCCATAACTTGGTGCTCGGCAATGATTTTGATCGGATTCTTTTTTAAAAGTTGCCTATTTTTTCACCCACTATTAGGACGTGCATTCAGAAATTCTAAACTGAGAGTTTCAATTTTCCCTAAAATGGGTGCCCTAAAACGAAAGCCCTGAAATATGACCCCATAAGTTGGTGCTCGGGAATGATATTAACATGATTCTTTTTTAAAAGTTGCATATTTTTTCACCCACTATTAGGACATGCATTCAGTAATTCGAGAATTAGAGTTTCAATTTTTTCTGAAATGGGTGCCTTGAAACGAAAGCCCTTAATTATGACCCCATAAGTTAGTGCTCGAGAATGATATTAACCGGATTGTTTTTTAAAAGTTGCCTATTTTTTCACCCAATATTAAGCCGTGCATTTAGAAATTCGAGAATTAGAATTTCAATTTTCCCTAAAATGGATGCCCAAAAACGAAAGCCCTGAATGATGACCCCATAACTTGGTGCTCGGGAATGATTTTGACCGGATTCTTTTTTAAAAGTATTCAATTTTTTCACCCACTATTATGTCGTGCATTCAAAAATTCGAAACTTAGAGTTTCAATTTTCCCTAAAATGGTTGCCCTAAAACGAAAGCCCTGAGTTATGACCCCATAACTTGGTGCTCGGGAATGATCTTAACCGGATTCTTTTTTAAAAGTTGCATTTTTTCACCGAATATTAGGCCGTGCATTCAGAAATTCGAAACTGAGAGTTTCAATTTTCCCTAAAATGGGTGCCCTAAAACGAAAGCCCTGAATTATGACCCCATAACATATTGCTCGGGAATGATTTTAACCGGATTCTTTTTTAAAAGTTGCTTATTTTTTCACCCACTATTAGGTCGTGCATTCAGAAATTCGAGAATTAGAGTTTCAATTTTTTCTGAAATGGGAGCCCTAAAACGAAATCCCTGAATTATGACCCCATAACTTGGTGCTCGGAAATGATTTTGACCGGATTCTTTGTTAAAAGTTGCCTATTTTTTCACCCACTATTAGGCCGTGCATTCAGAAATTCAAAATTGAGAGTTTCAATTTTCCCTAAAATGAAAGCCCTGAATTATGCCCCCATAACTTGGTGCTCGGGAATGATTTTGATCGAATTCTTTTTTAAAAGTTGCCTATTTTTTCACCCACTATTAGGACGTGCATTCAGAAATTCGAAACTGAGAGTTTCAATTTTACCTAAAATGGGTGCCCTAAAACGAAAGCCCTAAATTGTGACCCCATAACTTGGTGCTCGGAAATGATTTTGACCGGATTCTTTTTTAAAAGTTGCCTATTTTTTCACCCACTATTAGGCCGTGCATTCAGAAATTCTAGAATTAGAGTTTCAATTTTTTCGGAAATGGGTGCCCTGAAACGAAAGCTCTGAATTATGACCCCATAACTTGGTGCTTGGGAATGCTTTTGACTGGATTCTTTTTTAAAAGTTGCCTATTTTTTCACCCACTATTAGTTTGTGCATTCAGAAATTCAAAACTGAGAGTTTTAATTTTCCCTAAAATGGGTGCCCCTAAAACGAAAGCCTTGAATTATGACCCCATAACTTGGTACTCGGGAATGATTTTAACCGGATTCTTTTTTAAAGGTTGCCTATTTTTTCACCCACTATTAGGCCGTGCATTCAGAATTTCGAGAATTAGAGTTTCAATTTTTCCTGAAATGGGTGCCCTGAAACGAAAACCTTGAATTATGACCCCATAACTTGGTGCTCGGAAATGATTTTGACCGGATTCTTTTTAAAAAGTTGCCTATTTTTTCACCCACTATTAGGCTATGCATTCAGAAATTCAAAACTGAGAGTTTCAATTTTCCCTAAAATGGATGCCCTTAAACGAAAGCCCTTAATTATGACCCCATAACTTGGTACTCGGGAATGATTTTAACCGGATTCTTTTTCAAAAGTTGCCTATTATTTCACCCACTATTAGGCTGTGCATTCAGAAATTCGAAACATAGAGTTTCAATTTTCCCTAAAATGGGTGCCCTAAAACGAAAGCCCTGAATTATGACCCCATAACTTGGTGCTCGGGAATGATATTAACCGGATTCCTTTTTAAAAGTACCCTATTTTTTCACCCACCATTAGGCCGTGCATTCAGAAATTCGAGAATTAGAGTTTAAATTTTTCCTAAAATGGGTGCCATAAAACGAAAGCCCTGAAATATGACCCCATAAGTTAGTGCTCGAGAATGATATTAACCGGATTCTTTTTTAAAAGTTGCCTTTTTTTTCACCCAATATTACGCCGTGCATTCGGAAATTCGAGAATTAGAGTTTCAATTTTCGGTTTTTTCATGAAATGCCCCTGAGGTTTGCAATAATGCACCAAATACCCCTGCGCGTTTCAAAATTCATAGAATACCCCTATTTTTTCCCTACTGTTCACCAAATACCCCTATTATGATTTTCCGTTAGTCCTCCGTTAAGTCATGTTTATAATTCATTAAATACACCTACATATAAAGTTTTTGCATAGTATACACCTATTTATAAAGTTTTTTGCACCAAATACACGAACTTCTTTTAAACAGCAGAATTTGAATCCAACGGCTAGATTTATTACAATATAGCCGTTATGTTCTTGCTGCTTATAAGTAACGCTAGTGTTCACTTGCCTTGCTGCATGTTTAGCCCTCCATTTCCTAAATAGCCATGAGTTCTAATAAAAGTCGAATCCTCTTCCACCCCAAATTTATCATACGTAAAAGTTCCTAATAAAAACTGCTTTTTTAGAGAGTCTTGATTCATTTCTTACATCATTTGACATATTGCACAACTCTCCCAAAACCAAGCATTGGCCAGCATTCTCCGTCATGGATTGACTGTTAACGCTAACGACATGATTAATAGAATGGTACAATTTCAATCCTTTGATACACTTCCAGACATCCATTACAAGTGGTCTAGTACTTGGATCAAAGGCCAAGCATTTGAGCAAAACTTCGTGTACTGATGAATAATCACTAGCCAGTGACAGCTCCAACATAACGTTTACAGTCTCAGGAGGGAACTTATTTCGTTTCTTTTATCAACATTCATCCAACTAACAACACTCATATCCATAAAAGTTGAACCAATTCTAATCCTACCAGTAGTAGTACCCAATCCATCCTCCGTCGAAACTGCACCATCCAGTCCTTCCAAGCAGCATAAAGCTCCTCGGACCATATTCGTGGCCAAATCCAAGACCTTGAAAAAATAAGCCCAGTATGTGGAATTTGAAATCCATATTGAAATGCTGGTATTTGAAATTCATTCATTGCTTACTTTTTTTTCTCTCTCCTCCACACAAACCAACCCTTTCCTTTCTCTTTCTTGGCTGCCATTGGAGCTCGATTCACTCTTTCATCTCAACCAAAATCAATTATCAATCCTCAAATTTCATTTTCTCTCTCCTCCGACCACTGGTCACTGACTCACCGCCCCAACTGCCTTCACGAACACCACCTTCGTAAGTCGTAACCATCGCCTCAACCCTCACAAGCGACGACCACCTCTGTACTCCGTATCTACTCCATAGATGCAAAGAATCTGATCGAATCCACCTCAGTTTAATTGAGCAAAATGATTATGGGTTTCTAATTTACTTGAAATTGAATAGAGGGGAATGGTAATCCATTTGACAGAAACAATTATGCTTGCTTAGATCAAGAGGATGGATTGCCAATTGACACGAGGAGAGAGAAAGACATAAGTTGCTAGAATGTCCGTACCCGAGTACGCGTGGAATTGCAGAGTCGCCGTCGTAGGATTGTAAGCAAAGTGGACATTCCGGTGGTTCTATTGCCGGTGACGAGGTTGAAGAACAGGGGAGAGGAGAGAGAAAGAGGATAAGTTGGGGTTTTTTTTTTTGAAATTTCTGTCACATTTGTTGCTTAAATCGCACCAAATAAGAATTAAGGGCAAATTGGTAAAACACAACTAACGGCAAGCTAACGTCCGTTAAATCCAGGTGCATTTAATGAACAGTACAGAATTATAGGGGTATTTTATGAATTTTGAAACGCGCAGGGGTATTTGGTGCATTATTGCAAACCTCAGGGGCATTTCATGAAAAAACCGTTCAATTTTCCCTAAAATGGGTGCCCTAAAACGAAAGCACTGAATGATGACCCCATAATTTGGTGCTCGGGAATGATCTTAACCGGAATCTTTTTTAAAAGTTGCCTATTTTTTCACCCACTATTAGATCGTGCATTCAGAATTTCGAAACTTATAGTTTCAATTTTCCCTAAAATGGGTGCCCTAAAACGAAAGCCCTGAATTATGACCCCATACGTTAGTGCTCGAGAATGATATTAACCGGATTCTTTTTTAAAAGTTGCCTATTTTTTCACCCACTATTAGGCCGTGCATTCAGAATTTCGAGAATTAGAGTTTCAATTTTTCCTGAAATGGGTGCCCTGAAACGAAAACCTTGAATTATGACCCCATAACTTGGTGCTCGGAAATGATTTTGACCGGATTCTTTTTTAAAAGTTTTCAATTTTTTCACCCACTATTATGCCGTGCATTCAGAAATTCGAAACTTAGAGTTTCAATTTTCCCAAAAATGGGTGCCCTAAAACGAAAGCCTTGAGTTATGACCCCTTAACTTGGTGCTCGGGAATGATCTTAACCGGATTCTTTTTTAAAAGTTGCCTATTTTTTCACCCACTATTAGGCTGTGCATTCAGAATTTCGAAACTTAGAGCTTCAATTTTCCCTAAAATGGGTGCCCTGAAACGAAAGCCCTGAAATATGACCCCATAAGTTGGTGCTCGGGAATGATATTAACCTGATTCTTTTTTAAAAGTTGCATATTTTTTCACCCACTATTAGGCAGTGCATTCAGAAATTCGAAACTTAGAGTTTCAATTTTCCCTAAAATGGGTGCCCTAAAACGAAAGCCCTGAATTATGACCCCATAACTTGGTCCTCGGGAATGATTTTTATCGGATTTTTTTTTGAAAGTTGCCTATTTTTTCACCCACTATTAGGCCGTGCATTCAGAAGTTCGAAACTAGAATTTTATTTTTCCTCAAAATATCTAAAGACCGCAATTATGACCCCATAACTTGGTTCTCGGAAATGTTTTTTACCGGATTCTTTTTTAAAATATGCTTATTTTTCACCCACTATAAGGCAGTGCATTCAGAGTTTAGAAATTTAGAGTTTCATTTTCCCCTAAAATGGACGCCCTAAATCGAAATCCCGTAATTCTCACCCCATAACTTTGTTCTCGGAAATGATTTTTCAAAAATTCCTCTTCAAAAGGTGCTTATTTTTTCACCCTAGTTCATTCAGAAAATTCAAAATTTAGATTTTCCTTTTCCCCTTAAATGGAAGTTCTATATCGAAACCCCCTAATTATAATTCCATAACTTGGTGCTCGAGAATGATTTTTTGAAAAAACTCCTATTTAAAAATTGCTTATTTTTTCGAAAAAATTTCATAAATAATCCGAACTTTCACACATCTTCTAAAAATAATCTCGACTTTGAATTATTTTAGAATAATCCAAACTTTTTTTCTTATCATTACTAATCATTTTTGGGTCTATTGTACATATGAAAATTGATAGTTTGGATTATTTTAAGAAGATATATCCGAAAGTTGAGATTATTACAAAATAATCCAAAGATGAGTGAAAGGTGGGATTATTTATGTCAAATTTTCCTATTTTTCTACCTCTATTAGTCAGTGCATTCTGAAATTCGAAATGTAGGGTTTGGTTTTTTCTCCCTCTAAATGAAGACTTAATTCGAAATCTCTTAATTATGATCCCATAACTTTTTTCCCGAGAATGTTTTTGACAAATTTCTTTTTAAAAGTTGTTTATTTTTTCACCCTCCATTAGGCAGTGCATTTAGAAATTTGAAATTTAGAGTTTTTTCCCCCCTAAAATGGAGGCCTTAAATTGAAATCCCGTAATTGATTCAACTTAAACCACATTCGAATTGAAATATATTGCGACAATTGACTCAACTTGATCCATACTCGAACCATGGCTCATTTTTTATTTGTTCTTTAGTGTTATTATCCTAATGACCTAATCCCTTAATTAACATACGTTCTAAATGCAGAAAATAATTTCTTTGTGTAAAATGGGAAAATACTTAACTACCCTTTTATATCTTATTAAAAATATTATAATAAACAAAAACCAGTCATCATCAACTAGCTTCCGGTTCTTAGTAAAAAAAGAAAAAAGATAATGAAAGCGTTGAATAGTTTTTTCCTACCATGAACCATTAATAACTCTTCCCCAACTTTTTTTTGCTTGATACAGATCCCAACCATGAATAGTTTTTTGCTTGATACATAGTTTCCATGTGTTTAATACTCCGTACTTCGTAAAGAAGATTTTTAAGTTGAAAATAAAATTAAACCTTAAGTTTTCATTATATAATAGATGCAGATTTTTATTTTTCTTTTGATCTTTGATATGAGCATATTTGTCTACAACGAATTGTTTGCATAAATTGTCTGGTTTTGCACAATCAAGATGTTGATCTTTCTGAATTTTCTGATTATGGGCTTGTGGCTATGAATCTGCGATCAACATGAAGCAGATTTTATGTAGGATTAATTATCCGGTTTTGCAATAATTGCAATCCTGTAGTTTTACTTCCTTTTTGTTTTTTATAAAAAAATCATTTTCAGGATATTTTAGTCATTTCTAATTCTGTATGAAGAAATTAATTTATGCATTTAGCAATACCATTAATTAAGTCTATTTGTGGTGTTTGGTGTTTTTGGGGATTCAAAAATAAATAAAACGCAAACCCCCAAACCAAACCAAACCAAAAAGTGCGGACATACTCTGTTCCTCAAAAACAGACCTCTTCTCTTTACTTCTCAACATTCAATTCCAGGCTCCTTTCTCTATCTTCAGCAATTTCCCCAATCTCTTCAAAGAATTCTCAAACCCTAGATTTCGACGTTGAACCTCACTTATCGTGTTCGATGCCGGTAGCCGCCTCAAAGTTGCTGTTCTTATTAGCTTAATCTCATGATGAAGCCTTCCTTAGCTTTTCCTTCTCCTCTTATCCAGAAGTTCATTGGAATCGCAGCACCGACTCCTTCCCTCGCTTTTCCGGTAAGTAGACGTCATTAGATCTGTGATTTTGTATTTTTTAAAATGAAATTTCTTGTTATTAAAACGGTTTTTGATTTTGCTTTTTTTATATGGATCGAAACTCGGATTCGAGTCGCTCGTTTCTCCGAGGAATTGACGTAAACAGACCAGCCGGCGGTGACGAAGAGGACGCCGGAGTTTCATCCCCGAACAGCACCGTCTCGTGGATTAAGCGATGACGAAGACGGTGAAGTCGAAAGAGCTTCGTTTCGTGGATGACGAAGACGGCGGTGAAAACAAAGGAAGAAACTCCGGTTAACAAAAGACCAATCCGCCATCCTCCGCCATAGCTTCGAAGCTCGCTAATCTACTGAGCTTTTACCAATCGGTACCCTCTCTCTTTCCCTTTCCTTCTCTAATTCGATGAACTTTCTTCAAACCTTTGTTTATATTTTTGTTCTAATTCGTAGATCCGTCATTTTTCTGGAATTAGGGTTTAGTTTTGTTGTAGATTCATGTATTTTCTTTTCGTTTTATTATTTTTCGCCTTTATTTTTTTTGTTTGTTCTTCCGTGATTGGCGGCTTTTAGATTTTAAGGTTTCGGATCGAGAGATAAATGAAAAGTACTGATGCCTAATCCCAAAATATTTTTTGGTTATTTCTTCAAAGTGTATGTTAAATTTTAATTAGGTTAACAGATTTGTTAGAGAATATCTTACAACTAATTTTTGGGCGGCAGATAATCACTATTTCGTAAGTAATTTGGCGTGGTGTTTATGTGTGTTGTGAAAACTTTGTGTTATCAACAGGAACCCCGTATGCGCCAATGAAACATCCCACCTTGCCCTGTTTCATATCAACTCGTGTATGCTGTTGTTTTGGCATTTTCGCCCCTTGTAATGAGTTAAAAAAAAGATAAACCGTAGATTAGTGATGTAATTTTAGAATTTGTTAATTGGTATGATATGCTAAATGCTGTATGCTTCTGTCATTTGTCCTGGTAACATCTTGTCTAGATTTCTGATGAAGGTTGAATGTGAATACTTATATATTGCCTTGTATTTTCGAAGCAATTGTTCTTTGTTTGTTAGATTAGTATTGTTCGTGTACTCTCTCTCAATATGGTTATAGTTCCAGTGTTATTGGACCTGCGTTGTTGGATTTTGGGAATTGAGCTTTGAGCCAATAGTTGTGTGTATCAAAATGGAATTTGGTATGTAATTTGCTGAAGTCATCAAGTCTATATTTAAAGAAGACAAAAAACCAAAGGTACAGTCGCTAGGCCGGAGATTCTATTGGACTTTATAAATCAGAAGATGAGGAGATAGTGGGTCATAGCTCATAAGTTACTGATTTGTTATGTTCTGATATGAATTGGCATGCCCTGCATTTTTTGAAGTGACTGTTATTTTGGATTATTTTTTAAATTTTATTTGTTGCTACTTTTTTGAATGATTTTTCATTTCTCCCCTCAATGTTATGGATCGATCTTAACTTAGAAAATTAAAGATGCTTTCGAACTTGTTAGATCTTTCTTCCATGCTTTGTGTTGTGGAAAATGATAGTTCATGTCCTGCTATATTTTGTAGTTGTCGACGGGTTGCCTTCAGCCCTTTAATTTGATGATGTTGACTTAGGCCACTTAGCTGTCTGAACATCAATTTTAAATGGAAAACATTTTCATGTCACATCTTATTTCCTTTTCCAAATTCGAAACTCTTATTTAATTGACACAAGGATCAAACTTATTTCCTGTCGCATCTGGATCAAAGTCAGCTTAAACGCCTTATTTTTCCTCCGGGATGTATATCAAAGGTGAGATGTGATGGCTTGTTTTTGGTGAGAAAATATGCTTGCCATTCAACATCCTTTAAGTAATGTTGTCTTCTTAACTACAATAAAAAAATCCCTTTAGCTACATCAAGTGACAAAACATAGGAATATAGTAGCTCTTGGTTCCTAATATAGTCACTAAGAATGATTTGTTGTCTCATCTTTTTTAACTTATTTTCCTTGCCTCTTTTAAGATAATAATTTCAGTATGAGAAAATGGATATGCCTATGTCAAGTAGCTGAGAGGAAAATGGATTGAAAATATGTATTGGATTAAAAACGAGCCTATAGAGGGACAACAACGCGTCAAATATAGACCCCCTAGAATTTTAAGATCCAAGTCCCTATAAAACCACAAAATTCATTAATAAATTTAATGTAGAATGATGTTTAAGCTGTCAAAATAAAACATGCATTAATACCAGAAACAATTGGAATTCATTTGTACTGCTTTATACATATCCAAATATGCTTGGGATGACTGGTTTCTTGTATTCATTTTTCTTGGAAGTATTATGAAATAGCTGATTTCGCTTTATCCCTCTCTAAATAAATGGTTTTGGTTGTATATTGAGTTACTACCAATTCCATCAAGCATTACAATGTTATTGTACTTTGTTTCCAGCTTATGGTGGAGTAATGGTCCTTTTCTCCCTAAATGTTAGGGAAACAGTATTAGTATCTGTCCCATCCCTATTTATACATTGCTACATAGTCAATGAAGAAAACTTATGTAAATTAGTCTTATAAACACTAAATTAGTCTATCTGTGACATCATTAGGAATGCGTTTCCAGCTATCTTTATTTTTTAATGTATCCGTTCTACGGTTTTAGCTTGCCTGTCCATTAAAAATATGTGTTGACCAGCTAAAATAATAATTTCAGTATGAGATAATACATGCAGTAGGTTTTTTTTTCTTCGAGATAATGTCAATAGATATTGATCAATTTTCCATTCCTTTTTTCTTCCCCAGGGAATGATGGCGTAACAATTGATAGATGGAGTTTTTGATTTCAAGAGCACATCTGTATCACTTGGAAATGCTCACTTCATGATTTTGTCATTGAAATGTATTTTTTTTAATGATCTTGATATCACGAGCACATTTCCATCACATGGAATCAGCTCACTTTTTGATATTCATCATGTAACACTTGTAGTTTAAAGTTTGGGGAATGATAGTGGGATTGGCCTGGCCATATCTGTTCAAGAAAAAACATATGATAACACAATGACAGCTTTATGGCCTACATAAATTTTGGATGATGGTGGGATTGGCCCGCGATACGGCTACAGTCCCAACTTGACATTAAAAGTGTGGCCTACATAAATTTTGGGATGACGGTAGGATTGGCCCGCGATACGGCTACAGTCCTAACTTGACCATAAAATTGTGGCCTACATAAATTTGGGATGACGGTAGGATTGGCCCGCGATACGGCTACAGTCCTAACTTGACCATAAAATTGTGGCCTAGATAAATTTTGGGATGACGGTAGGATTGGCCCGCGATACGGCTACAGTCCTAACTTGACCATAAATTGTTGGCACAGTCCAAAATCGGGGAATGATGGAGAGATTGGCCCGCGATACGGCTACAGTTTCCTCCTGACCTTGTATTTGGGCTGTGGTGCGTGTTGATGTTGGGAGCGGCGTTTATTTTTGTGACTTTACGGTTACGGTTACGGTTACGGTTATGGGTTTACGGGTTTTACGGGTTTATGGTTTAGGGGTATAGGGTTCTAGGGGTATAGGGTTCTAGGGTTCTAGGGGTTCTAGGGGTTTAGGGTTTAGGGTTTAGGGTTTAGGGTTTCGGGTTTCGGGTTTCGGGGTTTCGGGGTTTAGGGGTTTAGGGTTTAGGGTTTAGGGTTTAGGGTTTAGGGTTTAGGGTTTAGGGTTTAGGGTTTAGGGTTTAGGGTTTAGGGTTTAGGGTTTAGGGTTTAGGGTTTAGGGTTTAGGGTTTAGGGTTTAGGGTTTAGGGTTTAGGGTTTAGGGTTTAGGGGTTAGGGGTTAGGGGTTTAGGGGTTTAGGGGTTTAGGGGTTTAGGGTTTTAGGGTTTTAGGGTTTAGGGTTAGGGTTTAGGGTTTAGGGTTTAGGGTTTAGGGTTTAGGGTTTAGGGTTTAGGGTTTAGGGTTCAGGGTTTAGGGTTCAGGGTTCAGGGTTCAGGGTTCAGGGTTCAGGGTTTAGGGTTAGGGTTTAGGGTTAGGGTTTAGGGTTTAGGGTTTAGGGTTTAGGGTTTAGGGTTTAGTGGTTTAGGGTTTAGGGTTAGGGTTTAGGGTTTAGGGTTTAGGGTTTAGGGTTTAGGGTTTAGGGTTTAGGGTT